>NC_064931.1:419213725-419516755 GCF_023897955.1 Schistocerca gregaria
GATGAGGGCTAAAGAATCAGGAGCATCATTTAATCTCATATTGTCATAGCCACCCTTGAATGCCTCCACCAACTGTCTGAATGGTTATCTTCCATCAAATGGGGTACTTCACCTAATTTGGTTTTTGAAGTACTCGTTCGTCTTGTGCCAATGTGTACAGCTACTTGCTAGTCCAGGAGATCGCTTTTCGGGCTTCTAATGTCCAGTAGCGGCGTCCGTGGAGAAAAAACCAGAACACACTTGGGGCACGGCTTCTGCATCCCACAGTGAGGAAGTGATTCTAGATTGTACGACTTTTCTCCAATTTTTGTTCGATTGTCTGATGATATGCTGCAAATTTGTCCGTCTTTCCGCTAGAGCAGTAAACGCTAGCAGACAGCAATCCTCGTCACAAACACGTTGTGGCCAGTGTCGGTTGAGTCGGGTGGAGGCTGTTCACTCACGGTACACGCCTGACGCGGTGGAGCGTGAGAAGCCCATTGCCTGCACTACCTCGGAGATCCTGTTCTCTTGTGACGGGCATCCACTGTCAGGACGTGGTCATATCAACTCGCAGCTTGACTCTCGCACTGCTTGCTCTCGACAATGACGACGGCTGTCAGTAAATGCCCTGATGACACCATGGCCACGTGACAGGGCTAACCATTCCATTTGACGCGCAATCTGTAAATACAGCTGCTGTAGTAGTCAGTTGCTCAAAAGTGTATAATATGGCAAACTGAATGCTTGGACAATGCGTGATGACCGTGGATGGGTAGATCATACACTATAAATGTTTTACCTCTGAGATACCGACGATGAATGATTTTGAATTCAGAGCAGCAGTCTCATCATGTGTGATGCGATAATTCAAGGTACAACAACCAGCCGTTTATTACGTGACCTAGTAAAGTGCCCCGTTCAAAGACTTCTCTTCATCTCGCCTCACCAACTCAGATCCCACTGAATACGAAGAAGTTCCGTCATTGAACACCTTTGAAATTTTTTAAGACACTAATTGATGCATCATCAGATGGTGTTCCCTCACCATGATTGTCACATACTTCTCTCAATGGTTTTGCCCTTTAGAGACGATTTTCACTTGCTATGCCGATGGTGCACGGTTCCCTTTGATTATTTAACCCTGATAATAATTATAATAACTGTACTAATAATAATAATTTTAGTAATAATAATAACGTAACAACAGCGCATAAGGCCACAGTTAAAAATGTTCAAATCGAGACTTCAATTTCATTTTTACTCTTTAGTAAACAGATATCTCGTTTCTTCCACTTGTAAAAGTAAGAGTAACACCAAGTCCAAAAAGCTTAAATGAAAAAATAAATCACTGCCGTTTCTTCGATAAATAGATTTTAACGATTGAAAACTCACTCGCCGCTATAGTAATTACATTGAGGTGACTAAGTCAAGGAATCGCGTACATAAGATATAAAAGGGAAATACATTGGTAGGACTGTCATTATTTGTTTTCATGTGATTTACGTGAAAACGTTTCTGACGATATTATGGCCGCAAGATGGGAATTTGTAGGCTTTGAACACGGAGTGCTAGTTTGAGCTAGACGCATTGGACATTCCTTTTCAGAAATCGTCAGGGAATTCAATATTCCGGGATACACAGTGTCAAGAGTGTGCCGAGAATAACCGATTTCTGGCATTATGTTTCACCATGGACAACAAAGTTGACGACGGCCTTCACAAAACGACCGAGAACAGCGGCGTTTTGCTTTGAGTTATCAGTGCTAACGGTCAAGCAATACTGCGTGAAATAACTGCAGAAATCAGTGTGAGATGTACGGCGAACATATCCTTTAGGACACGGCGGCGAAATGTGACATTAATGGGCTATGGCAGCTGACAATCGACGCGAGTGCCTTATCTAAGAACACGACATCGCCTCACCTGGGCTCGTGACCACATCAGTTGGACCCTAGGCGACTGGAAAATCGTGGACTGGTCAGAGGAAACCCGATTTCAATTGACAGTAGTTAATGGTAGGGTTCGAGTGTGGTGCAGACCCTACGAAGCCATGTACTCAAATTGTCAACATGGCAGTGTGCAAGCTGGTGGTGGCCCTATAATGGTGTGGGCTTTGTTTGCGTGGAATTGACTAGGTCCTCTGCTCCAATTGAACCGATCTTTGACTGGAAAAGAATATGTTCGGCTACTGAGAGACAATTTGCATCCATTCATGGACTGCATGTCCCTAAACAACGATGGAATTTTTGTAGACGACAATGCGCCGTGTCACCCGGACACAATTGATAGCAATTCGTTTGAAGAACATTCTGGACAATTCGGTAGAATGATTTGGCACACAGGTCGACCGACATGAGTACCGTCGATATATATGGGATACAGGCTGGATGTGAGTTCGTACACAAAATGCTGTACCGACGACCCTTTCGCAGTTATGGACGGCAGCATGACCCAATGTTTCTGTTGTTTACTTGCAACGACGTGTTGAGTCCATGCCACATCGAGTTGTTGCACTACGCCGGGCAAAACGAGGTCCGACGTGAGGTATTCCATGACTTTTCTCACCTCAGTGCAAATCTATTGAAATGATACTCATAACTGCCCACAGATTTCTAGCTTCGTCAGTCTGTACAACTTGACAACTCTGTTGGCTGTGACTGTTCGGACTGCTCGACGTTCCCGTACCTGCGAGGATATTAGTCTCGTGGCAAAAGGCGTGGGGTAGTATGCTTGAGCCCAGTGCTCGAAACTACACACCTGATCAGAAGTGTTCGGACACCCCTAAGTAAAGCGGAACTGTCTGCTAGATGTTACGGGAGGCGGACGCGCCTTTATAACAGGAGGCGGAGTGTATTGTTGTCATCAGCGAAGCAGTAACAGCAGAATGGGTCTATCAGGAGAGCTCATAGACTTCGAACATCAACTATTCATTCGATGTCATCTGAGTACCAAATCCAACCAGAACATTTCAACCATTGTAAAGCTGCAAAAGTCTGCTGTTGGTGGTGTAATTGTGAAGTGAAACGCGAAGTAACAATCATAGCTGAACCAAGACCAGGAAGACTTCACAAAGTGACGGACAGGGACCGTCGAGCATCGTGGAGGGTGGCTATAAAAATCGTATGAAATCAGGGGAAGGAATCACTCGTGAGTTCCAAAGTAGTCCTGCTAACAACAGACCAGCTAATACAATGACTGTACATAAAGAATTAAGAAGAATAGGGTACAATCGTCGAACGGCTAATCATAACCCTCAAAATTCTGTACTCAGTGATAATAGACCATTGAGGTGGTGTAAAGAGCTAATTCACTCCACAGTGGATGACTCGAAACGAACGTTTTAGAATTATGAATCACGCTATATCCTGTGGCAATCCGATGGTCAGCTTTGGGCTTGACAAATGCCTTTGAAACGTAACGTGAAAAAATGTGTAGTAACAGCAGTGAAGTACCGAGGAGTTGCTATTACACTTTGGGAATGTTTTTCGTGGTTAGGGTATGGTCCCTTACTGTGCTTCGGATAAGGCTAAACGCGGAGGGATACGAACACATTTTACATGGTTGTGTCCTACGTAGAATAGATAGAACAGAGGAGCAGCTCGGTGCCGATGACTGTCTCGGCATGACTGTGCGCCCCCGGTAGCTGAGTGGTCAGCGCGACAGAATATCAATCCTAAGGGCCCGGGTTCGATTCCCGGGTGGGTCGGAGATTTTCTCCGCTCAGGGACTGGGTGTTGTGGTGTGCTAATCATCATCATTTCAACACCATCGAAGCGCAAGTCGCCGAAGTATCGTCAAATCGAAAGACTTGCACCTGGTGAACGGTCTACCCGACTGGAGTCCCTAGTCACGCGACATTTCCATTTAGCATGACGTTACACTCTGTCAAAGAAGAATCTATGAGGTAGGGTTTCTGGATAATAACATTCCTGGAAGGGACTGTCCTGCCCAGGTTCCCGACTTCAACTTAGTGGATCACCTTTGGGATGAGTCACAACATCGATCTCACATAAATCACCAACGTCTCTTTTTTTCCGCTTTTGAGGAAGAATGGGCTGTCATTTTTCCTCAGACCTTCAGACACCTCACTGAAACAATCCCCAGAGGAGCTGAAGCTACCGTGATGGCGAAGGGTGAACACACGTCATATTAAATGTCCACTAATAGATGTCCTGATACATTTGGTAAGACAATATGTTACCTTCATACATATTTAGCATTTGGTCGGTATGTTAAATGAATTTGTCTCATAGAAACAGAATAATGCTTTGTAACAGAAAAAATAATTTCACGACATACATCTCGACTGGATGTCTACGTCTGGAATGCTTGTGATAAAAAGGTCTTCTTTAACGTGGTATCGTAGCAGCTGCCCCACACCCACTATTTGTCCCATTCAGGTTTAAGTTCTTTGCTGTTGCTGTGTAGTTTTGTGCGAAAAATGAATACGATAAAC
The DNA here is from genome assembly GCF_023897955.1 of Schistocerca gregaria. Classification (NCBI taxonomy): domain Eukaryota; kingdom Metazoa; phylum Arthropoda; class Insecta; order Orthoptera; family Acrididae; genus Schistocerca; species Schistocerca gregaria. The sequence continues at coordinate 419,218,163 of NC_064931.1, forward strand.
CGGGTAAAACCAGGAACAGGATTAACTAAGGATGGTAAAAAAATTACTTCTGCGCTGTTACACAGCAGATACGGGATAATGATCGTATTATTTTACATGTTTGTTGCTTAACCACAAATCTTCTATTCAGATCATTTTATAGGAACAAGAGTGGCAGGAAGTTTATAGTGCCGATAACATATATGACAAATATAATGCTTTCCTTAATACATTTCTCATGCTCTTTGAAAATTGCTTTCCATTATAACTTGTTGAACGGGGGTACTGGCAGTAAAAGGTAACCTGGGTGGGCTGGGCTAAGTGGGATAAGGATATCATATGGAACAAAGCGGGAATTATATCAAAATGTAAAAAGTAGTCACAATCAAGCTACATTAGTCCATTACAAACAGTACTGTGAGGTGCTTAAAGTGTTATTAGGAAGGTAAAGAGTATGTGGAACGCAAATAGAGTAGTTAATTCACAGGATAAAACTAAAAACGTATGGTCAGTTGTGAAGGAAGTGTCTGGTCAACAGCACAAGGTCGATGATACAAAGTCGGCTCGAAGTAAAAATATTTCTGTTACTGATAAGTCAGATATATGTACAGTATTTAACAATCATTTTCTGAGCATTGCTGGTGAATTACATAAATATTTCGTCTCTACAGGGAATTATATAACTCTCTTGTCAAATGCGTTTCCGAGACTGACATCTGAAATACTCCTCTGTGAAGCAGACAAGGAGGAGATGAAGTCAATAATTAAATCACTGAAGACTAAGGACTCTCACGGATATGAAGGAGTGCCTAGCAGGATATTAAAGTACTGTGCTTCACATGTTAGCCCCGTATTTAGCCATACCTGTAATTTTTCTTTAGGAATGGTCGGTTTACTGAACAATTGAAGTACTCAGTTATAAAGCAGCTTTATAAAAAAAAGGGGGGGGGCTAATGCAGACAATTTTAGACCTATTTCCATGCCATCAGTGTTTGCTAAAGTTATTCAAAAGCCTGTGTATTTTACTAAGGCGTTTGATTGTGTTGATCACAAAATATTGCTCCAGAAGTTGGACTATATGGGAATACGGGGAGTAGCTCACGATTGGTTCACCTCTTACTGATTATTTTATATCACATAATTTACTATCAAATGTATAGTTGGGCTTTAGTAGTCGTTTAGCAACTGAAAATGGTACATTCTCTTTTCTCTGTGAGGTACTGGATGGGTTAAACAAAAGGTTTTTAATTTACTAAGGCGTTTGATTGTGTTGATCACAAAATATTGCTTCAGAAGTTGGACCATTACGGAATACGGGGAGTAGGTCACAATTGGTTCACTTCTTACTATAGCAACATACACCAAAAGGTCATCATTCACAATGTTGAGAATGGCTGTGATGTGGTGTCTGAGTGGGGTACGGTCACATAGGGGGTGCCCCAGGGATCAGTTTTGGGGCCAGTCCTGTTCCCTATTTATATAAATTACATGCCCTCTAGTATTACGGATAGTTCTAAGATATTTCTATTTACTAATGACACTAGCTGGGTAGTAAAGGATGTTGTGTGAAACATTGGCTCGGTTTCAAATAGTGCAGTTCATGACATAAATTCATGCCTTGTAGAAACTAAACTAACGCTAAATCGCAGTAAGACTCAGTTTTTACAATTTCTAACACACAATTCAACAAAACCCAACGTTTTAATTTCACAGAATGGGCATATGATTAGTGAAACTGAACAGTTCAAATTTCTAGGTGTTCAGATAGACAGTTAACTGTCGTGGAAAGTCCACATTTCTGGATCTTGTTCAAAGAATTAATGTTGCCATTTTTACTATTCAAACGGTAACTGAAGTACTTGATTGTTCGACACGAAAATTAGTCTACTTTGCTTATTTTCTTTCGCTTATGTCGTATGGTATTATATTTTGGGGTAACTATTCCCATTCTAAAAGGATATTTTTGGCTCATAAATGGGCGGTTCGGGCATTAGGTGGTGTAAGTTCACGAACCTCTTGTCGACTCCTGTTCAATAGTCTGGGTATTTTGGCATTGGCCTCTCAATATACATATTCTTTACTGTCATTTCTTGTTAACAATATGAGCTTATTCCCAAGAATCTCAGTTAATACTCGGCAGAAATCAAACCTGCATTTGGATCGAACTTCCTTAACTCTAGTTCACAAAGGTGAGCAGTATACTGGTGCATCCATTTTCAATAAGCTACCACAAGAATACAAAAATCTTAGCAAAAATCAACGCGCTTTCAAATCGAAGCTGAAGAGGTTCCTCATGGGTCACTCCTTCTATTCTATCGAGGAGTTCATTGAAAAATTAATCTGATTCTTGTTGTATTGTTGATTGTGTTCACTTAAACTTATGGCTTGACTGTTTTTGGGTTCATAAACATTTTATTTTATCTGTTATTACTTTTACGTTGTAATTTCATGTACTGACACGTTCCACGACGTGCTCCCAGTTTGGTCCTACGGAGTATGACGTGTAAATAAATAAATTAATAAACTCAGTGCACTTTGCACGGAGTCGACAGAAGTGATGGCTGGCCGTTGTGGCCAAGCGGTTCTAGGCACGTCAATGTGGAACCGCGCGACCACTACTGTCGCAGGTTCGAATCCTGCCTCGGGCATGGATGTGTGTGATGTCATTAGGCTAGTTCGGATTAAGTAGTTTAAAGTTCTAGGGGACTGGTGACCTCAGATGTTAAGTCCCATAGTGCTCGGAGCCATTTCTTTGACAGAAGTCATGGGATACCTCACAGTCTCGTGTCGACCTTCTTTTATGGAGAGTAGTGCAGCAACTCATCGTGCCAAGCATTCAACAAGTCGTTGCAAATCCCCTGCAGAAATAATGAGCCACACTGCCTCCATGACGGTTCATAAATGCTAAAGTGTTGCCAGTGCAGGATTTTGTGTACGATCTGACCTCTCGATTATGTCCCATATGTGTTCGATGGGATTCATGTCGGGCGTTATGGGTAGACAAACCATTCGCTCGAACTGTTCAGAATGTTCTTCAAAAGAATAGCCAACATCCGGCTCATTGTCATCCGTACAAATTCCATCCTAATCTGGGAACATGAATGTGATTGGCTGCAAATGGTCTCCAGTAGCAGAATATAACCATAGGACTCAGTCTATTATATGTAAAAACAGGCAACACCACTGTAGAGCCACCGTTAGCTAACACAGTGTCCTGTTGACAACTTTAGTCTGTTGCTTCGTGATGTTTACGCCAGACTTCAACTCCCTTATCAATTGAAATCGGGGCTCATTCGACCAGACTATGGTTTTCCCATCGTCTAGGGCCCTACCGATATAGTCACGACCGCACGAGAGGCGCTGCAAGCGATGTCGTGTTCTTAGCAAAGGCAGTCGCGTCGGTCGTCTGCTGTCATATCCCATAAACGCCTAATTCCACTGCACTGTCCTAACGGATACGTTTGTCGCACGTCCCACACTGATATCTCACGTTATTTCACGCAGTATTTATTGTCTATTAGCACTGACAACTTTACAAAAACTCTGCTGCCCTCGGTCATTAAGTGAAGGCCGTCGGGCACTGCGTTGTCCGTGGTGGGGGGTAATTCTTGAAATTTTGCATTGTCGACAATCGCTAGACACTGTGGATCTCGGAATACTGAATTTCCTGAAGATTTCTGAAATGTAATGTCCCATGCGTCTAGCTTCAACTTCCATTCGCGTTGAAAGCCTGTTAATTCCCCTGTAGCGGCCTAAACACGTCGGAACCTTTCCACATAAATCATATGAATACAAATGACAGTTCTGCCAATGGACTGCCCCTTATACATTATGTACGCGATACTTATGCTATTTGTATATGTGCGTATCACTATTACTTGACTTTGTCACCTCAGTATACACATTCTATGGGTTTGAACGCTGAATTAAGAAACATCGTGAGGAATTGTTACGAAGAGCCCTTCGACCAATATTACGATCTGCCTGTTAGCCCGGCCCGTCAAAATAGTTTCATACGCTGCTGACCATTATAATTGCAATACAGTGAAGGCACCATGCAACATTTGACAAACTGGCATGAACTGTACTAAGTACTAGTATAAGAAAATGATAGAATTTCAGAATAACCACACAAAATTGGTACGAACATTCCCATCCACATTCTGTATATAAGGAATATTACCCAGCGTGTTTCTCATTCAGTAATCGCTTTTTTGTAGTGCTTTTTTGTGAGAAGGTTACGTTTTGCCTCATGTAAGAAGAAGAGACGACTACCAGCACGTTTCGGAAATCGAAAGCCCAGGATCATGACCTATCAAGACGCTGTTGTCGTTCCGCGATACTGCTGCTCACATTGGTCGATACCACATGACTGTCATGCGAATATGGGATCAAAGGATTCAGCACTTGCACACTCTTCACCGCGGAGGATTTCAAGAGCGACATGTGACGAGCTCCGGAGTGAAATAACATATTGTTCGCTACGCCGTGCAGTGTCGTACAGTCACGTCACGTACCTTGTGTTAGTAAATGGGACTGCGCGCAGCAAGACAAGAATCTGCGAGGATACTGCAACGATATCTGGAGCAACGTGCACTGTCAGCAAGGGAACCATTGTTGTGGTAGCAGAGACAGTTGGGCCGCGAGTGGCTTTCACAACGAAATCGCTGGACACAGCAATGATACTACATCGTCTTTTCAAACGAGTCCCGGCTCTGCATGAAACATCAAGAACGGGTGTGTCTGTGTCTGTAGGCTCTGAGGAGAAAGAATGTTGCCAAATTGCATTTGACATCGTCATACAAGCCCAGAACCTGGCCCCGTGGTATGGAGTGACGTTGTACATCCAATACTGTCAGCTATTTGAACATAGGCAGTAACTCGGATAGAAATCATACCTTTCTGTTATGTTGATGCCGATGATTGTCGTTAGTTTTGAGATACCCGAGATGTTATATTCCAACAAAATAAAGCAACGCTGTAGAGTTTCCGCGCTGTCCAAACCTACCTTAGTGCACAGGATGTATTTCTGTTGCCCTGGCCAGAATTTTATCTACATCTCTAACCAAAGGAAAACATCTAGTTGTGGGTTATCGAGAGACTGGCAATCCACCACTTGCAATCCGTTACGAATGCTCAATACTGGCATAGAGTTGAAGCTACATCCAAGCTCATTTCAACTAGATGCCCAGCTGGGATGGAGCCAGTGTTGCTGCCAGATTTCGCAGCTCTGCTACTAAATTTCACACCCTGTATACCCCCAAATTACCTATCAATTTAATCATGTATTTTTCCTAATATGCCATACACGCGCAATAAGTAAAATTTCGTTGTTTGGTACCCTACTGGCTTAGCGATTTTAATGGTGAGCATGTACTTGGTAAAGTGTATTCGAGAGAGGTGTACACTGAGTCATTCCTACTGATTTGACAAAGGTTAACAGTGAAGAGGCAGGCTGAGGCGGTCTGAGCAAGCTTGCCGCTTCCGCGTATTTTCCGCGAGCTGAGAGGTCACAGGACGTAGGCACGTGCCTGCTGGCGCTCTGATATCGACGCGCGAGCTCCGCCCGAGCCGTGGAGGGGTGGCCACCCCACCCTTACCCCCAAGCCAACTTTCTCGTTCTGCTGCCTACCTACACGTTCTCACTATCACGAGATCTGAACGATGGAGATACCAAAACGACCGTCATAGCTGATACATTCGTATTATTGTGGAAAAAGGGTACCTTGTTAAAAAGAAGTATATCTGTAACGAAGTAATGGCTGTTAAGATTTCAAGGAAGTGGAAATACTGACAAAATGCTTTAAATGTACAAAAATGTAAGGCCGTGCTTTTCACAAAAAAACAGAAAAATAAATCTTGTGACTACAACATCAATAAGTCAAAAATGGAACAGTCTACCAATACAACTACTTAGGTGTATCAGCTTGTAGGGATATGAAATGGAATGATCACATCGGCTCAGTCATAGGTAAGGCAGGTTACAGACATGGGTTAACTGGCAAGAATCTAGGGAAATGCAGTCAATCTACAAACGAGAACGATAAGAAACACTTGAGCGTCCCTCACTAGAATATTGCTCAGTTGTGTGCAACCCATGCCACGTAGGGCTAACAGGGAGTACTGAACGTGTACAAAGAAGAGCGGCGCGAACACTAACAAGCTTGTTTCACTCATGGTTGAGTCACTAAAATTCTCAAAAACCTGACTCGCTAAATAGACGCCAATTACCCCGCGAAAGACTGCTTAGAAAGATTCTAGAACCAGTACTGAGTGTTTACAAACATTCTTCTGCCTCCTAAACAACGTTTCCGAAGAGACACAGACAATTTTACACTAATTACACCGCGTAAAGAGGTATTTAAACTGTCATTCGTTCCACACTCAACACCCACATGTAACGAGAAGTAATTCAAACATCTGGTACAATGCTACGTACCCTCTTCCGTGTACTTCACAGTGGTTTGCAGAGCATGTATTTCAAAGTAGACAGGCAACCTAAAATTCAGTTCTCTATTCGTCACACCACTTTCTTTTCCCCATCTTCATTATTCTCTCTCTCTCTTGCTTTAGAAATTTATTGCTCCTAGGGCTCTATCTGACAGAACTTGTGTTTATTGTTCCATCTTTCATGAACGAAAATAAACTGTCTTTTCTTCGAAATGTTATGTCATCTCAGTTTCCAAATGTTGGTATTATGAGGGCGCGATGGAAAATAATGTCTGAGAATATTTTATGTGGAAACTGTTAAAACTTTTTTTAATAAAACAAACGTTATTAGCATTCTACACCTTTGTTCTTCATATTCACATATTTGCTGCCTCATCCGCTGGAGGGCTCCGAATTGTAGCGTGTAACATGACGACGTGTAACGTAACTACACTCCTGGAAATGGAAAAAAGAACACATTGACACCGGTGTGTCAGACCAACCATACTTGCTCCGGACACTGCGAGAGGGCTGTACAAGCAATGATCACACGCACGGCACAGCGGACACACCAGGAACCGCGGTGTTGGCCGTCGAATGGCGCTAGCTGCGCAGCATTTGTGCACCGCCGCCGTCAGTGTCAGCCAGTTTGCCGTGGCATACGGAGCTCCATCGCAGTCTTTAACACTCGTAGCATGCCGCGACAGCTTGGACGTGAACCGTATGTGCAGTTGACGGACTTTGAGCGAGGGCGTATAGTGGGCATGCGGGAGGCCGGGTGGACGTACCGCCGAATTGCTCAACACGTGGGGCGTGAGGTCTCCACAGTACATCGATGTTGTCGCCAGTGGTCGGCGGAAGGTGCACGTGCCCGTCGACCTGGGACCGGACCGCAGCGACGCACGGATGCACGCCAAGACCGTAGGATCCTACGCAGTACCGTAGGGGACCGCACCACCACTTCCCAGCAAATTAGGGACACTGTTGCTCCTGGGGTATCGGCGAGGACCATTCGCAACCGTCTCCATGAAGCTGGGCTACGGTCCCGCACACCGTTAGGCCGTCTTCCGCTCACGCCCCAACATCATGCAGCCCGCCTCCAGTGGTGTCGCGACAGGCGTGAATGGAGGGACGAATGGAGACGTGTCGTCTTCAGCGATGAGAGTCGCTTCTGCCTTGGTGCCAATGATGGTCGTATGCGTGTTTGGCGCCGTGCAGGTGAGCGCCACAATCAGGACTGCATACGACCGAGGCACACAGGGCCAACACCCGCCATCATGGTGTGGGGAGCGATCTCCTACACTGGCTGTACACCTCTGGTGATCGTCGAGGGGACACTGAATAGTGCACAGTACATACAAACCGTCATCGAACCCATCGTTCTACCATTCCTAGACCGGCAAGGGAACTTGCTGTTCCAACAGGACAATGCACGTCCGCATGTATCCCGTGCCACCCAACGTGCTCTAGAAGGTGTAAGTCAACTACCCTGGCCAGCAAGATCTCCGGATCTGTCCCCCATTGAGCATGTTTGGGACTGGATGAAGCGTCGTCTCACGCGGTCTGCACGTCCAGCACGAACGCTGGTCCAACTGAGGCGCCAGGTGGAAATGGCATGGCAAGCCGTTCCACAGGACTACATCCAGCATCTCTACGATCGTCTCCATGGGAGAATAGCAGCCTGCATTGCTGCGAAAGGTGGATATACACTGTACTAGTGGCGACATTGTGCATGCTCTGTTGCCTGTGTCTATGTGCCTGTGGTTCTGTCAGTGTGATCATGTGATGTATCTGACCCCAGGAATGTGTCAATAAAGTTTCCCCTTCCTGGGACAATGAATTCACGGTGTTCTTATTTCAATTTCCAGGAGTGTATGTCGATGCGTAAGAAACAGCATGCTGTAATCGATTTTCGAATTCAAATAGTTCGTCCACACATGGGGCACTCCCTCCTTCAGCATAAAATTTCCGGACCACACACGAGCGCTGCGACATCTGCAACAATCCGACGCCTTGGGTTCTCTGTCACCGATCACTCTCCATAAGTTCCCGATTTGGCTGCATCGTACTTTGATCTGCTTACGGAAGTTAAAGAACACTTTTTAGGACTTCATTTTGATAGTGTTGAAGCGGTGCAAGCAAAAGTGAGGTGGTGGCTCCGTCAACAATGTCAAACATTCTGCAGTGGCCGTATCAACGAAATGGTCTGTCATTGGAAGACGTTTATTCATCGCCAGAGTGACAACATCGGTAAATAAATATGTAGACGTGATGAATGAGGATGTAAAATATTAATGATGTTTGTTTCATTTGAAACGCTTTAAGAGTTTTGACATAAAACATCCTAGCCACTATTTCCAGCACACCATCGTATATGGAACTATTTCTGCACTTCCTTACGATTGCACAAAGACAGTATTTTCGGTAGACAACACCATCGCCAAGCAATAACTTGTTAGTCCTGTTGACCCTACGAGATAAATCTAGTATTTATAGTACTAGCACTGGAGATCCTATAACGCATAATTGGTGCACCTTCGATGTTACTCTCGTTCCTGGGACTTATTCACTGTCCTGTGTAGCGGACTGGGTGCTATTAATCATATATTTGGCGAACCAAACATATTTGTGAAGTTACTGCATTACTACATATGACAGCGCCTCGGTCAGACGTAGGCCGTATAGTACAGTGTTGAGAGCTTTTTGGAAATCAAGAAGGCGGGATCTACGTGTTGAGCAGTATCGCAAGATTGCAAGATATTGTGTATGAGTAAAGAAAGCTGTGTTTCACACAAGTGGTTTTTTGCTGACTACATGCGGTGATTTCCCTAAATCGTTTCAGGCAAATGCCGGGATGGTTTCTTTAAAAGGGCACGGCCGATATCCTTCCCACTCCTTCCCTAACCCGAGCTTGCGCTCCGTCTCTAATGACCTCGTTGTCGACGGGACGTTAAACACTAACCACCACCACCACTACCACCACTACATGCGGATTCTTTGAGAAATGCTGCTTTTGCTCCACGATTGTCACATCCTTTGAAATTACAATATGCTTCCGAATGCTCCAACAGACGGACATCAGCGATAGAAATCCGTAGTTCTGTACATCCAATTTTTCATGCTTTTCCAGTTCTACAATATATACACAGAAGCGCCAAAGAAACTGGTATAGGTATGCATATTCAAATACAGAGATATGTAAACAGGCAAAATATTGCTCTGTGGTCGGCAACGCCTATATAAGACACCAAGTGTCTGGCGCAGTTGTTAGATCGGTTACTGCTGTCACAATGACCGGTTATCAAGATTTAAGTGAGTTTGAACGTGGTGTTACAGTCGGCGCGCGAGCGATGTTACACAGCATCTCCGAGGTAGTGATGAAGCTTGAATTTTCTCTTACGGCCATTTCATGAGTGTATCGTGAATATCAGGAATCCGGTAAAACATCATATCTTCGACATCGCTGCGGCCGGAATAAGATCGTGCAAGAATGGGATCAAGGGCGGCTGAAGAGAATTCGCCAACGTGACATAATTGTAACTCTTCCGCAAATTGCTGCAGATTTCAATGCTCGGCCATCAACAAGTGTCAGCGTGCGAACCATTCAACGAAATATCATCGATGTGGGCTTCGGAGGGGAAGGAATGGAGACAACCTCATGAATCCATGGACCCTGCATGTCATCAGGGGACTGTTCAAGCTGGAGAAGGCTCTGTAATGGTGTGGGGGTGTGCAGTTGGAGTAATATGGAACCCCTGATACGTCTAGTTACGACTCTGACAGGTGACACGTGCGTAAGCATCCTGTCTGATCACCGGCATCCATTCATGTCCATTGTGCATTCCGACGGATGTTGGCAATTCCAGCAGGACAATGCGACACCCCACACGTCCAGAATTGCTACAGAGTGGATCCAGGAACACTCTTCTAAGTTTAAACACTTCCGCTAGCCACCAAACTCCCCAGAAGACATGAACATTATTGAGCAAATCTGGAACCACTTGCAACATGCTGTTCAGAAGAGATGTCCACCCCGTCATACTCTTATGGAGAGCCCTGCAGAATTCATGGTGTCATTTCATTCCAGAACTACTTCAGACATTAGTCGAGTCCATGCAAATGTCGTGCTGCGGCACATTTGCGTGGTCGCGGGGGCCCTACGTGGTATTAGGCAGGTGTACCAGTTTCTTTGGCTCTTCAGTGTAATTGCAATCATGATGGAATTGCAAAACTTGGTCCCATGCGACTAAATAGCTATTGAATATAAGCTGTATTGCCCTCGATGGTGAGTGTTCATCGAAGGTGAGGGTATCATCTGGAGAGCCCCAGCAAAGTGTGGTAGGTCCGCTGTTGTTTTCTATCTACATAAATGATCTTTTGGATAGGGTGGATAGCAATGTGCGGCTGTTTGCTGATGATGCTGTGGTGTACGGGAAGGTGTCGTCGTTGAGTGACTGTAGGAGGATACAAGATGACTTCGACAGGATTTGTGATTGGTGTAAAGATTGGCAGCTAACTCTAAATATAGATAAATGTAAATTAATGCAGATGAATAGGAAAAAGAATACTGTAATGTTTGAATATTCCGTTAGTCGTGTAGCGCTTGACACAGTCACGTTGATTAAATATTTGGGCGTAACATTGCAGAGCGATATGAAGTGGGACAAGCATGTAATGGCAGTTGTTTGGAAGGCGGATAGTCGTCTTCGGTTCATTGGTAGAATTATGGGAAGATGTGGTTCATCTGTGAAGGGGACCGCTTATAAAGCACTAATACGACCTATTCTTGAGTACTGCTCGAGCGTTTGGGATCCCTGTCAGGTCGGATTGAGGGAGGACATAGAAGCAATTCAGAGGCGGGCTGCTAGATTTGTTACTGGTAGGTTTTATCATCACGCGAGTGTTACGGAAATGCTTCAGGAACTCGTGTGGGAGTCTCTAGAGGAAAGGAGGCGTTCTTTTCGTGAATCGCTACTGAGCAAATTTAGAGAACCAGCATTTGAGGCTGACTGCAGTACAATTTTACTGCCGCCAACTTACATTTCGCGGGAAGACCACAAAGATAAGATAATAGAAATTAGGACTCGTACAGAGGCATATAGGCAGTCATTTTTCCCTCGTTTTTGGAAGTGGAACAGGAAGAGAAGATGCTAGTTGTGGTAAGAGGTACCCTCCGCCACGCATCGTATGGTGGATTGCGGAGTATGTATATAGATGTAGATGTAGAAGGACCACATTTCACAAGGATGTTCCCTTAGAATTTATTCTTTGCAAGCGATTTCAACCAGTTAAAGTAGGTTTTGCGTTACCAAGTATCGATGCCATCCCACGGGCGTCAAAGTTGCCAATGGGATTATGAGTTTCCATCAGACAGCCATAACAGCCGTATGGAATCCGACGGACCCAACGAAGCAAGCCCGTTGAGTCACACCCCCAGCGGATGTGGACTGTGAGTGCCCTCTGCTGTCGCAATATAGGGCGGCTGGTGGCAGCCACGCAGCCCACTCGCACTCGGCACCTCTTCGCTGCATGGCGATAACCAGACGCCTTCCAGTCACAGCTCTGCCACCGTTGTTCGTGCTTAACTTCAGTGAACCTCATCCTTGTTGACGTCGAAATTGCTGGATTTATTTCTTTTTGCATTGTTTGTAATGAGTCTTTGCACACTTGGACAAATATAAATTAAGTCTTCCGTTATTGTATCAACTTGTTCGCTAATCATTTCTGCTACTCTGCAACTTCCCTTCGACGACAGCTGCCGCAGTACTCCGTAGCCCACATCTCCTTACCATTGCGTACGAAGTTGAACACAACAAATCCGATGCTGATATAGCACTCCGAGATCATCCAAAAGTCGAGACGACCAATTTGCAGTTAATAACTTACGTCAGTAGGCACTAACAGCTAATAACTTCCATCAATAGGAATCACGCTCTCAGCTTATTATGCGGCGATAGATGACTATTAGGAAGTTACATTACTGGAGCTAATAGGACTTTAAGGTGCACCTTTTCACCCTTCGAGTTCGTGTAGCGTGCAATTTACGATTTCCACTACACATTCAATCTCACAATGGTATTACGACCACCATTGCCCCATTGTTGTAAATTGTGGAAGCCTTGCGATCTTGTTATTACTAGTAAAAATCAGATCACGTTATCCATACATCATATTTTCAGTTTGATGGCAGGTATTAGTGCATGAACAGTTCTCATATTACTGTACGAACAAATGTGGTTAGTTCAAGAAAGAGAGGCAGATTTCTACTGCGAAGTACACAAGAGATTCTCAATGTAAAATGTATGTAGAATTCTATCAGGGCATGATTCCTTGCTCGTTTTAAGTAGTAGTAATTGTTTTTTCGATACTGGAGGTGTTTCTATCACTGTCACTTATTTGGGACCCTGTGCCACAATCAAACGTTGGTACTGTTGTATTCTCATGTGTAAACGCATGTTTCAATGCGTACCTAAGTATTTCTGCTGCCTGTCTGCTATCTTCAGTTCCAACACTGATCGACGAGAAATTTAATGGAAGTTTCGATCTGTTCGTTGACAATATACATGGTGTCTCAGGATTGTCGCGACGAACTTCGAGGGGTTGTGGAGGGTGTCTTGAGGGACAAATGGAGGACAGGAAGCTGTGTCCAGAAACGTCCTCCAACGACACTAATGAGGGTTTATTTTTCCTCCTGTGTACCGAAAACCATTGAAGAATATAGAAGGATTCAGGAGAAAAATAAATCTTGTATGTAAACCTATATTCGAAAATGTCAACCACGGAGGCACCAGAGGATCACATTCATAGGAGACAAGACCTCTCTGCGCAGCGGCTAACTCCAGTTTCTCTACTGGCGATCGTAGCAATCAGTCGCGATCACTGGATAACAGATCTGTAAGACGTTCTGCCTTTTGACCCTCAACGTACAAAGTTTACTGCCGATGAGGTGGTCTAGCGGAAATGTTTATATCACTATGACTTATTTGTGACACTGTGCCACATTAAAACAACGGTATGGTCGCATAATCATGCGTAAACACAACATGGTAGTTAGGGTCACCTACTGCTTCATTAATCGCAGTACTTCTAGAGTATTGGCGTCCGTAGAAAACAAAAATCGATACAGTTTCAACCAGATTTCGTATTTTCCTTCACCACTCAGCAATAACTTCGTCTTCTTTATTTACACTGTATTGCATCCAAACATTCTGCATCAGGTTTGATCTGTTAACATTCTTGTCAACCATGCTCAATGTGTCTCTTTCCCATATTACACAGCTAGTGTACTGCACGTAGTCATACTTACAGGGCTGTACACTTATGGACATAATTGTCTTCTACTATTGTTTCAGTCCTTTCATAGCTTTGTCTGCACAAAATAAAATCCTGCATTCAGGTGTGCAAACGATCTTTCAAAGGTGTCAGATATCGTCTTCATGTATCTGTTACACGCTACTTCCAAGCTTTTTCGTAAACTTTTATGGCCTGTTGCCTGTATCGCAGAGCGGGCAATATCTTCAACGAATTCTCAGACAGGGACAGGTTTGGTGATCTTGCTGTCTGTACGATCATCCTGGAGAGTGCCATGGGTAGAGCTAAGAGTTTGTTTCTCAGTCTCCTTCACGTTGTAGGAATGGCAACCGAATGAACTGGACGATATCCTAGCTCTAAACTGCATTGTACAGCGTTTTCTCAAGAGACGCCGACCGTGTGCGGCTGTTGTAGACCATGGCTCCCAATACAACGGCATCGAGAGTTGATTTTGTGTGTCGCAGTATGATTAACACTACTGCTGTTCTTATGGTCGACGCTACCTTTCTAAAGAGTTATCATTACCACAATGAGAGACATGCAGTTTGGCTTCAGGAATGGGGCAGCGACAGAAAATGTAATTTATTATTTAATATGCCAGTATTACGTAATAGCTGAGGACATTAGGAATCTTCTGCTATTTAGCAACGTACATATTATAGTGGCGTCCGTCCATCCTCGAAGGATGATGGTGTAGCATACTTGATTCAGAGCCTGCAACGCCTGCTGTGTCTCAAAAGTTCCACTCGAGGGTGACAGTCCATACTGCAGTTTGGGCACGTGAACCGTGAGGTACTTCGAACAGTAGCTGCTCTCTTTACGTATTGTCGTCTTCCTGATTTGTTCTTGTGTGCGTTCGTCGTCTGCAAACTTAACCCCATTTCGCACAGTTAATCGCCACATTACATGATCACCAGCAGTACTTTTCCAGCAACGTGATTATACTGACCTTGGTCAGATCTCTTTTGTAGACGTCTTTGAAGCTAAGGTGCGGTCTTCCGACTGCCTCGCGCACTTCTGAAGTTCTCCGTACAGCAGCTTTCTCGGTATTCGCTCAGAATTCATGTGCCTGACATGTACCAGCCACCTTAGACGTCGGTGGCTCATGAGTACTTGAATACTGGATGTGCTTACGAACTTCAAGACGCCGTTCCCGGGTTCGATTCCCGGCGGGGTCAGGGATTTTCTCTGCCTCGTGATGGCTGGGTGTTGTGTGATGTCCTTAGGTTAGTTAGGTTTAAGTAGTTCTAAGTTCTAGGGGGCTGATGACCATAGATGTTAAGTCCCATAGTGCTCAGAGCCATTTGAACCATTTTTTTGTTTTTCCGTATAGCTATGATAGATGATGTTTTTGAGATTATGTTAGTAATATCAGCGTCCACGGACAAGTTGCTAGATACCGTAGATAACAAGTAGGTAAAGCCATCAACTACCTGGACATAATTGCCATCAATGTCGATATATGGAAGGTTGGTGGTGCCCTGTGCCATGATCTTAAACTTCTGGAGGCTGAAGGTAATACCAAATTTTTCACAGGTGGTAATTTGTTAATTAGACAAAAAAATGGCTCTGAGCACTATGGGACTTAACATCTGTGGTCATCAGTCACCTAGAACTTAGAACTACTTAAACCTAACTAACCTAAGGACATCACACACATCCATGCTCGAGGCAAGATTCGAACCTGCGACCGTAGCGGTCACGCGGTTCCAGACTGAAGCGCCTAGAACCGCACGGACATACCGGCCGGCGTTAATTAGACACTGCAATTCATCTTCTGTTTTTGGTACCAGAGCTGCATCGTCTGCGTATAAAAACTTGCGAGTAACAGCTGTTTTTAATTTGGTCTTGACCTTGAGGAGGACAATGCTGAAAAGATTTCCATCATACCTAGTATGTATAGAGCTCTTCAGATTTTTTACCGCTACAGCAGAGTGTTGCCTATGTTTTGTCATTTAAGCAGACAGTTATTTGTAGCAGCTTAGGTGGGCATCCAGCATTTTACGATAACTCGGTTAGTCCATTTCTGCTCCCTAAATCAATTTTTTTTAAAAAAAGGTCAATAAAAGCTATATAATGTGGCTTCTGCTGCTCACGACACTTCTCTTGCAGCTGTCGCAGGGAGATGATCATATCCACGGTTGATCGACCAGGTCTGTTGCTTCAATGAGATTCTAGGTAGATTTTGGAAGCTACGAAATGGATCGCATCACATGCATGACTTTCACCTGGAGCCTTTCCATTAGCACAGCAATCTACCGCTTTACTGAGGTCTTGTATAGTAGGCATTGCAACTAGTTCTGTCATGATGGCATATGTTTGATGGCGTCAAGTGCACCCCTGTTTACTTCATTCCCTGCTTCAGGCAACTCGAAGTAGTGGTCAACCCAGCGTTCCATCTGCTTGCCTTTATCAATAATGAGTAGTGGTCAACCCAGCGTTCCATCTGCTTGCCTTTATCAATAATGAATTCACCTGTCTTCGACTTCACAGGAGCTGTTTTCTGGAAGTTCAACCAGCTGCTTTCTTCATATCATTATACAATGCATTGGTTCAAAAACGACTCTGAGCACTATGGGATTTAACATCTGAGGTCATCCGTCCCCTAGAACTTAGAACTACTTAAACCTAACTAACCTAAGGACATCGCACACATCCATGCCAGAGGCAGGATTCGAACCTGCGACCTTAGCGGTCGCGTGGTTCCAGACTGAAGAGCCTAGAACCGCTCGGCCACCCCGGCCGGCAATACCTTGGTGTCCCCAGAATCGGCCGCCCTCTACAGGGTGGTTCATTGATAGTGACCGGGCCAAATATCTCACGAAATAAGCATCAAACGAAAAAACTAAAAAGAACGAAACTTGTCTAGCTGGAAAGGGGAAACCAGATGGCGCTATGATTGGCTCGCTAGATGGCGCTGCCATAGGTCAAACGGATATCAACTGCGTTTTTTAAAAAATAGGTACCCCCATTTTTTATTACATATTCGTGTAGTACGTAAAGAAATATGAATGTTTTAGTTAGACCACTTTTTTAGCTTTGTGATAGATGGCGCTGTAATAGTCACAAACGTAGAAGTACGTGGTATCACGTAACATTCCACCAGTTCGGACGGTATTTGCTTCGTGATACATTACCCGTGTTAAAATTGACCGTTTACCAATTGCGGAAAAGGTCGATATCATGTTGATGTATGGCTATTGTGATCTAAATGCCCAATGGGCGTGTGCTATGAATGCATACATAGCGACTGAAGAACTTGCGCCTTGAATCTACCGACTTACTAGTGAGTTTAGACGTGGTTTCTTTGTACACACGTGTGCCTCTGATGGACTCATTACAACTCATAGGAGCTAAGCTGGAAGAGGACGTCTTACACCTTTTCAAACACGTGCTTACCTCGACTTACTTCTTATTTAACGACCAGTATTTTGAGCAGACTGACGGTGTTGCTATGGGTAGCCCTCTGTCTCCCACAGTAGCTGATCTTTTTATGGAAGATTTCGAGGGCAAAGCACTTCCGTCGGCGGTTTTGAAATCCAAATGTTTCTGGAGATATGTAGATGATACGTTTGTGGTATGGCCGCATGGGACAGCAACGCTTCCTTCTTTTCTGGAACATCTGAACTCCCTCCATCCAAGCATCTGTTTCATCATGGAGATAGAGAAAGATAGTGAGCTCCCGTTTCTGGACGTTTTAGTTCGTAGGAAAGGAGACGGCTCCTTGGGTCACAGTGTGTTACGGAAGCCTACGCACTCAGACTTGTATTTACAAGCTACGAGCTGTCATCATCCCTCACAGCGCAGCGGTGTATTACGGGCGCTAGTGAATAAGGCTAGAGCCATCTCAGATCAGGACAGCTTATCGACAGAGATTAGCCATCTCCGCTCTGTGTTTGCCCAGAACGGGTACTCGGAGAAGGAGATCCGGAATGCATTTCGACCAGCACGCTCCAAACCTCAAGAACAGTCTGAAGAAGCAGAGAACACCACGGGGTTGGTTTTTCTACCGTATGTCGGTGGCGTGTCTTTTAAGATGGGCAGAATTTTCAAGAAATACCGGATTAAATGTGTTTTCCGGCCTCTAGCACGAGTGCAATCAATGCTGGGCTCTGTTAAAGAAAACCTCGGCCTGAGGAGATCAGGAATATATAAAATCCCGTGCCAATGTGGGAAGTCTTATATTGGCCAGACGTGTCGTACAGTTAAAGACAGATGCGACGAACATAAACGTCGCACGAGGTTGGGTCAGCCAGAGAAATCCGCGGTTGCTGAACACTGTGTTGACACGGGACACGGCATGAATTATGAAGAAACCAAGATCTTCTCGCATGCTTCCACATAGTGGGACTCCATCATCAAAGAGGCGGTCGAAATACGTATAAGCAGTGACCTAATAAACAGAGACACGGGGTTTCACCTGAGCAAAGCCTGGGAGCCACTCTTGGCGGCACTAAGGAATCGTCAGCCGCAGATTAGCAACTGCACCGAGTCAACGCAGATTGGAAGCCTTAGCGCAGATGCTTAAATCGCGCGCCAGCACCTCGCGCGCGCGAACGGGGTCCGTCGCTCCCGGCGGCATTTTCCCGCGCCGCGGCGCGCTTCCGCAGACCGCGACCCGTTTCTCCAGCAGAGGGCTATGGTATTCGACGCTGTCTACGATTGGTCTTCAATGACGTTATGCCCTGCTGGCGCCTGCGCTGTTTCAGAAAGCCAGCATATTAATTGGCGAGCTTCTCAGCGACGCGACGTACCACCTGAAGATGGCGGGCAGTTGTCTCGCTGAAATATTGTGCGGTTTCTACAGTATTATCCGGCGTAATTCCCGGGAACCTATCAAGCAGATGCAGCGCCGGGAAAGCCTCAAACAGCACATATGTGTGTGCTGTTTATGGAATGACGACAGAAGCTGCCTCGTTCCATATGATACAGTGATTCTTATTGGGCGATATTATCCCAATATCCAGCACAGTCAGCAGCGTTAAATCCAAAAATTCAGTCACCTGTTGCTCCTCAGCAAAAAGAGAGCAGGTCACATGCCATGGAGGCAAATGTGAATTTCATCAACGTAGATGCGACGGAATTAAATGTTTCATCGCAAGCTTATTACTGAGCCCTAGGGTGTTTTTAGAATTGCGCTGCATATTACGTATTCAGACAATCGACTTTGTGGTGCATTATCCGGAAAGAGAGAACGAATTCCATGGGTAAACCAAATGAGAACAGTCTTCCGCCCAACACCTAAAGCACCCGTATTGCTTGGTAGTGTCAAGGACGACGTCCAGCTTCAGAAATCTGGGGTCTATCAGTTACACTGCCAATGTCGCATGACATACAACAGCTCAGAGGGTGCGTACTTTCGAAGATCGTTGCCGAGAACTCTAAAGGCACACCAGACTGCAGCAGCCCAACAAGTCGACTGTTGCTTATCGGAATTGCGCTGAATGGATTACGACCGTACTAAGGTTCTAACGTAGACGTCTGGCTTCTGGGAATGTATCATAAAAGAATTCATCGAGTTTCAGTTGAGGGAACCGTTGATGGATATTGATAGTGGTTACATCTTAAGAAGGTATGGGAACCCGCTCTTAGAAGGAGAAATCATCCGACGCGACCAATCGACTTTACTCGTATTTGGCAAGTAGCTTGTGTACAACCAAAAATGAAACACTCTAAGATATTTCGAAGAAAAAAACCCCGCTTTTGAGGAAACTGTCCCTAAATCTCATGTCATGCAGTCTACTCAGAACTGACGGGATTAAGAGATAACCGAACACTGAGGATTTTTCATTAACATATATGGGGTCAATAAACACACATTTTCCTAGAAATTAAAGAAACCTTTTTGAATAACATTTATATGCTGCCGGCCGGAGTGGCCGAGCGGCTCTAAGCACTACAGTCGGGAACCGCGCGACCGCTATGGTTGCAGGTTCGAATCCTGCCTCGGGCATGGATGTGTGTGATGTCCTTAGGTTTGTTAGGTTTAAGTAGTTCTAAGTTCTAGGGAACTGATGACCACAGCAGTTAAGTCCCATAGTGCTCAGAGCCATTTAAACCATTTTAACTTTGCATGGGGGCTTAATTAAAATGCAATAATTTCAGTAGCTGTGTGTCCGGTTACGAAGTCTCGAAACGGGTTGGCCCTGAGTAGTATTAGTACGCAATCTGCCTGCATAAAATAACAATAAAGAAAGAAAGAAAATTTCTGTTAACACAATTGATTAATTAAGTCCCCTGCAACTATAAAAGCTACGAAACAACAAAGCACAAGTGTAACTGTTCTGTATGTGGTAGTGTGATTCAACGTACATGTATCTTGCACGGTTCTTCCTCAATACGACAAGACATTTTAAACACCATTTACACTCCTGGAAATGGAAAAAAGAACACATTGACACCGGTGTGTCAGACCCACCATACTTGCTCCGGACACTGCGAGAGGGCTGTACAAGCAATGATCACACGCACGGCACAGCGGACACACCAGGAACCGCGGTGTTGGCCGTCGAATGGCGCTAGCTGCGCAGCATTTGTGCACCGCCGCCGTCAGTGTCAGCCAGTTTGCCGTGGCATACGGAGCTCCATCGCAGTCTTTAACACTGGTAGCATGCCGCGACAGCGTGGACGTGAACCGTATGTGCGGTTGACGGACTTTGAGCGAGGGCGTATAGTGGGCATGCGGGAGGCCGGGTAGACGTACCGCCGAATTGCTCAACACGTGGGACGTGAGGTCTCCACAGTACATCGATGTTGTCGCCAGTGGTCGGCGGAAGGTGCACGTGCCCGTCGACCTGGGACCGGACCGCAGCGACGCACGGATGCACGCCAAGACCGTAGGGTCCTACGCAGTGGCGTAGGGGACCGCACCGCCACTTCCCAGCAAATTAGGGACACTGTTGCTCCTGGGGTATCGGAGAAGACCATTCGCAACCGTCTCCATGAAGCTGGGCTACGGTCCCGCACACCGTTAGGCCGTCGTCCGCTCACGCCCCAACATCGTGCAGCCCGCCTTCAGTGGTGTCGCGACAGGCGTGAATGGAGGGACGAATGGAGACGTGTCGTCTTCAGCGATGAGAGTCGCTTCTGCCTTGGTGCCAATGATGGTCGTATGCGTGTTTGGCGCCGTGCAGGTGAGCGCCACAATCAGGACTGCATACGACCGAGGCACACAGGGCCAACACCCAGCATCATGGTGTGGGGAGCGATCTCCTACACTGGCCGTACACCTCTGGTGATCGTCGAGGGGACACTGAATAGTGCACGGTACATCCAAACTGTCATCGAACCCATCGTTCTACCATTCCTAGACCGGCATGGGAACTTGCTGTTCCAACAGGACAATGCACGTCCGCATATATCCCGTGCCACCCAACGTGCTGTAGAAGGTGTAAGTCAACTACCCTGGCCAGCAAGATCTCCGGATCTGTCCCCCATTGACCATGTTTGGGACTGGATGAAGCGTCGTCTCACGCGGTCTGCACGTCCAGCACGAACGCTGGTCCAACTGAGGCGCCAGGTGGAAATGGCATGGCAAGCCGTTCCACAGGACTACATCCAGCAACTCTACGATCGTCTCCATGGGAGAATAGCAGCCTGCATTGCTGCGGAAGGTGGATATACACTGTACTAGTGCCAACATTGTGCATGCTCTGTTGCCTGTGTCTATGTGCCTGTGGTTCTGTCAGTGTGATCATGTGTTGTATTTGACCCCAGGAATGTGTCAATAAAGTTTCCCCTTCCTGGGGCAATGAATTCACGGTGTTCTTATTTCAATTTCCAGGAGTGTACAATGAACTAATTGAAAAACCAGAAATACTATAATTGCACATAGAAACCAGAATTACAAGTCTAATACATGAACACGAGCCAGATGCTTTGTTGACTGAACCTGTGACCAAGGAGGCATTGTCATTAAGGAAATGTGAAATAAAAACTTTATTGACGAAAAATACACTATGATCATTGCAACATCTTCCATCTATACATTACGCCAACCGAACAGCATCTACTGTCTCGCCCAACAGAACAACAACTGCACACGACAACCTATGAACTAGTACTGCTTTCGACATCCTCTCGACAAGCACTGCCCACGGCAACCTCAGAACTACTACTGCTAGTGGAGGCGGCGGAATAATAATCTTTGGCGCAATCTCTGGCGCTGTGACTCAGTGTAGCCACCTTTCAACTTCTATGCTCATAAAGTTAGAGGTGTTCAACGGAAGCACCGCTGGTGTTGCAATCAAGGCATTTGGCTGCAGAGCGAATAATGTTTTTTCGATTCCCAGCAGCATTCCCGAGGTTTTTTTATTTGTATTTTTTCAGCGTCGAACGTAGTAGGCATAGGAATGTTAATTAGGTAAGTAAAGGAATAGGGAATAATAACATGGTCGGCAAATAAATTACTCAGACGACTTGGATTAGTAAAGAGTTAAACATTTAATGCTGGACGCGCTACAATGACTCTCTCATAGTTACATGTCCTCAGTTTCCTTCGAACAAGTATATGGATGATACTTGTCACATAAACATACGAAGCAAATGTATTGGTTGCAACAAAAACATTGAACTACATCGTTCCTTCCGAAGACTCGGAGGAAAACAAATTTGATTGGAATTTAAAAATATATCATTTTTTGATATTAATTTGGGGGCGTACCACACATATGATAACATTGTTTGAAAAATCTGCGATGAAAGTTGATTAAGAACTCTGCTGTGAATCGTTCTTGCATCCGCTCGGCTGTGTAATTCAATTCCCGCTGGGTTTCCAGAAGCAGACTCTAATTGTCAAGCCTCAAAATGAATTTTTTACTTGGCGGTATAAACAAAAATAGCTTACACAATGGTGTGCAGTTTGGCGGTATTACTTCTATAGCGCAAGTCGGTTGACCCTCGTCATTTATAAACTTGCTATCCCACATGACGGCATTAGTTTGCGGACCCCAGGAACCCAACATGAGACACAACTTGTTATCAGCAACGAATGATTTTTGAATGTTTTTAAGATATGTTTTGTAAATAAAATTCTGCTGTTTCCCTGTTTTGGAAGTGAGGTAAACATTTGTTAACTAGTCGGTTAAGTGATTGGCCTCTTCCCTGCCCCTAGGACCAAATTAATCATTAGTTTCTTATAAAAGCAGGAAAGCTTTAGAAGACAATTTTCCAGTTGCTGTGATGGAATTTTGCGACATTTACGAAAGAGTTATCTTATATACGCTACCAACTGCGACAAGGGTTTAGTTTTTATCCCTTGTGCGATAGCGTGCGTCTAGTGCTCGTTTTCACAGCAATCTTAACCTGAGTTATTTTCATACAACGAGGCTGAAAATTTCTTTCTTTGCTACTTCAAGTCATTTGAGAATTTCATGCGCCTACTTTGTTATTGTTTCTTATAGGTTTACTTACCTTTTTAACCTTCCCATTCCTACCAGTTTTGATGAGGAAGAAATACAAATTAAGAAGAAAAAAGAAACTGCTAAATACAACTGTCAATCGTTCACAGGTTCTCTGCTTCAGAGCCAGATAACCTTGGTCAGAACGCCAGCGGCGCTTTCGATTAACAGCCCACACGTTATGGGTACAGCAGAAGCAATTGAAAAAGTTTATTTCCTCGATTTCTAGGGAAAGAAATGCCTTTAAGGGCCCCATGTATATGTTGATGAAAAATGTTCAGTTTTCAGACAACTATTGACCCTGTCAATTCTCATTCGATTGTGATTGGAGAGCTATATGGGTAGTTTTCTCAAATATGATGTTGTTGAGCCCAACGTATCGCACTTTCTTTCATTTTACTCATACGTTGTACACAACATACTTACAAAACATGAGCCGAATAGGTTGGCCGTGCCTGAGGCCTTCGCGCTGTTAGTCTGATTAAGAAGAGGAAGAAGATATTCCACAACGAACTGGCTTCGGATGTAGGCGGGGAATCAGTGGAAATGCCGCCAGCGCACGCCCCAGGGCGCGAACCGCGGTTGGAGCAACTTGTCGGGAGGAGGAGGGGAGGAGATGCTGGACGAGGTCCCAACCCTGAGCGACGGCAACGGATAAATCGGCAGATGTGGGGGGGGGGGGGGGGGGGAAGGGTGAGATAAAAGCTTTGCACTAGCCCGTAAGCAATCAGGTAACCAGAGCACCTGGAGACGGCAACATGGTTCCTTTCCGAAATATTGTGCCCGTTGTAAACCGTCATCTGAACCGCTCACTCCTGAAATATTACGTCGTGAATTACGCTGTGAGGAGCTGAAGAATCAAAGAATCAAGATATACTCAACTTTATGGGAGCATCGACAATATGAGCTTCATTTGTCTGAACAGTACAAGCAGGGTGATACAGAGCTTTATGCAATATTGAGACATTGAAGAGCACGGAAGTTGATCGAATAAATAGGCTTCTTATACATACATTGATATGCCAAAACACCATGACCACTGCCCACCGCGGGGTTGACTGCCGCCTGATGATAATGCAGGCACATGATGCAGTAAGGAAAGAATGTAAGTGGAAGAGACACGAATGGGCGGTCATTATAGTGAAGATACGGCCTGCAAATGCCGAAACCCACTGATATAAGAGGTTTTGACAAATGGAACATTGTCGTGGCGCTGCCTCTGGAAACGAGAATCTCTGAAACGGCGAAGCTGGTCACCTGTTTGCGTACTACTCCCGTGAGCACCTGTGGAAAGTGCTTGAAGAGAGGTGAAATAACGAGTAGCTCGATTGGTATTGCACGACCACATCTCATCACAAAACGTAGAGGTCGGAGGATCACCCACTATGTAATGCAGGATAGATCTGTGGCAGATCTGACTTCAGAGTACAACACTGGTGCAGGCACAAGCGCTTCAGAGCACACCGTTCAAAGGCCATAGTTGAATATGGAGCTTCACATCACACGATCCCTATGTATTGCGATGCTGAACCAATAACAACGTCATTTATGACTGCAGTGGGCAAAGTGTCACTGATATTTAACTGTGGATAAATAGAAACATGTCGTCTGTCGAATGAATCGCATTTCTTGTTACATCAATTGACGACAAAACACTCCCTGCCTCCTATTGTACTGTCGGGTGTGCCTCTAGTGACATGTAGTGGGCAATTTCATATTACAAAGGGGTGTAAGAAGTAGTAACAGCATAGTGCGTCGGTAAACAGAGCTCAGTGACTTCGAACGTGGACTAGTCATTGGATGTCATCCGAGTAACAAATCGATCAAGGACTTTCCAGCTCTTCTAAAACTGACCAAGTCCAATTTTGGTGACGTAACTGTGAATTGAAAATGCAAAGGAACAACCACAGCTAAACCAAGACTTAGCACACCTCATGTCCCGACAGACAGGGACCATCGAGCACTGCAGAGCGTGGTTGTAAAAAATCGCACGAAATCTGCAGAAAGAATGACAGTGAAGTTCCAAAGTGCTGCTAGCAGTCCCTCAAGCATAACTGTGCTTCGGGAGTTAAGAATAATCGGGTACAGCTCTCGATCATGTCCTGATATGTCACACATTTTTGTAGCCAATGCTAAGCGATGCTAGAGGTGGTGTAAAGAGCGACGCCACTGTCAGTGGATGACTGGAAACGAGTGATTTGGAGTGATGACCCACGCTATATCCTTTGGAATTCCTAATGAGGAGCTTGCTTTGGCGAATGTCTTAAGAACATTACCTGCCATCACGTCTCGTGCCAGTTGTGAAGTACGGAGGATGTGATGTACTGATATGAGGTTATTTTTGTGGTTAGGGTATGGTCACCTAAATACCCTTAAGAAAAAGCTAATTGTGGACGATATAAACATATTTCACAGAAGTACATGCTGCATACATTAGAGAAACAATTTGGAGACGATGACTGTTTGTATCAGCATGATAGTTCACCCTCCCGTAAAGTATAATCTGGGAGGCAACAGTTTGTAGATAAGAACAGTCCTGAAATGGAGTGGCGTGCTAGGAGTTCAGGCCTGAGCCAAACGGAACATCTTCGGGAACGTCGACTCCAGTTAAGGTCCCACAGAACTTACTCCACAAACATTAAGACACCCCAGTGAAAGTTCCCCAACAGAGTTCAACCCGAAATAAATGCAAACGGGGACGACACCCCATGTCCACATAAAGGTGTCGAGGTACTTTTGATCTGTGTATTAGCAAACTAAGTGGTTTTATGGAATCAAACTGTGTCTAAGTGGAGACATAGGGTTCCTTTCTTAAAGTAGGTGTTTTGGAAAGAATAGTGCCGGATGTGTGGGCGAGCGGTTCTAGGGGCTACAGTCTGGAACCCTGCGACAGCTACGGTCGCAGGTTCGAATCCTGCCTTGGGCATGGATGCGTGTAACGTCATTAGGTTAGTTAGGTTTAAGTAGTTCTAAGTTCTAGGGGACTGATGACCTCAGATGTTAAGCCCCCTAGTACTCAGGGCCATTTGAACCATTTTTCTTTTTGAAATAATAGTAAATTAGGAAGATCGGGTTTAGGGCCCCATCCTCAGTGATGTCATAAAATGTGGTCTCCTGTAAATAGTCAAATAACGTATTTATGTCTACTTTTAATGTGTTAGACAGCAAATGTACTATCGCTCAATTTCCAAATTGCTGCCAGCCGGAGTGCCCGAGAGATTCTAGGCGCTACAGTCTGGAACTACTCGCCCACTGCGTACACAGGTTCGAACCCTGCCTTGGGCATGGATGAGTGTGATGTCCTTAGGTTACTTAGGTTTAAGTAGTTCTAAGTTCTAGGGGACTGATGACCTCAGGAGTTAAGTCCCATAGTGCTCAGAACTATTTGAACCATTTTTTGAACCAAATTACTGATAAGAGAAATATATAAAAGAATCGAATATTGAGGAGCTATCAAAAGATGGTCAGTCTTGCCTAACCAGAGAGGCAGTCCACCGTTACCCTTGATAACAGAGGCAAGACTACAGAAAAATCAACACACCCTTAATGTATCTGTTCTCAAGAAAAGCTTTCTGCAATAAACATTGCTGCAAGATATTTCCGGCTTTCAGACAAATAAGTAAAAACTATTGCATTCTTCCCCTACTTTTCATCTTGTACATCAAACAAGCAATGATGGAAATAAAATAAAGGTGCAGGGATGGGGTTAATATTCAGGGTAAAAGGGTGTCAATGAGAGCATTGGGACAAAGTAAGTTCTGCCCCACTCTGCATTCTTGGCAGATGTATCCTAGAGGGCTACGATGACTTCATCCAAGATGGCAGCGTGTAGACTTGGCAACAGCGCATGACATCATCCAAGATGGCGGCCGTGACGTCATTCAAGATGGCGGATTTTAGTAGGAATTTTGGAGGGAAGAAGGTCAATTGGGTTATCTTTACTAACCTAACCGCCCTCCCCTCCCATCCCCCAGAAAAACGGCGGGAAGTTCAAATTCCAACAGGATAATGCATCACACCACAGTTATCTCTACTAACCTAAGAAAAATCCCCGGAAGATAGGTCACTAGGGTTAGCTACGTCATCCAACCGCAACCTCTTCCTAGGAACTGGCGCCAAGTTCGAATTTTATTGGTAAAGAAAGGTCAATTCGTGTATCTCTGCTAAGCTAAGAAAATGGAGTGAAAGATGGGACACTTGGACTACCTACACTAACCTAAGTCACCCGACCACCACCTCCTCCTAGGGGTTCGTGGGAAAAGGACTTGACCAGTGCTGGACATAAGTCTTTATTATTTTGCATGCACCAGTCTTTATTTAAACAATTTCATGCAGTACAGCCATCCAGTGTGTTCACCACAAGGTCCAGACTCCAACTAACCTAGTACACACAACCACCATCAGAGGGCACTGTCGTCCAAGACAGCAGTCATGAGATCAACTGATGACGCAAGTACCATTACCCAAGATGGCAGCAAACAGTGTGTTTGCCACGAGGTCTGGACCTAGAACACAGTACTACAACCAGAGAGCGCCGTCATCTGTTCTGTGGTATAATCCAAGATGGTGGGGGGAAACGGTGGGAAAACGATTCTGCCTGTGGTTGACATGAGTTTTTATTTTGCAGACAGTGACTCCACTATGAGATCTAGATTCCAACTGACCTAGTACACAGTAGTGCCACCAGAGGGTGGTCTAGAGGGGGAAAATGGCGTGAAAATAACTCAGCCTGCGCTGGGCTGCTGAGGAGAGTGAGGAAGAAGTGTACTCTATTTATTTTGGAACATTTTATTTCGGGATGGAGTATATTTATGACACTGACGCAAAACACTCACCCTGGTGTGCTTAGGGGCATAATACACAGTCTGCAGACCTATAGCCTACTTCTAAATAACGCCCTCCAGACATGCAAACAACTTCTAATTTACCGAAATCATTTCAGCACAGACATGCAAACTGCTCCTAAATAATGCAGTACACTGATGTCCAGGCATGAAATCGTAAACTGTCCAAATAACACATACCACAGCCTACAGACCTGGTCACAAAATAATGCAACAGACATGCAATCAACGCATGCAAGCACCACCCCCCGCACCCAGTGCACTGGACCTCAGAAAAGTTACCAGTAGCCCCCGTAAAGTGGTGAGGCCGTCAGATGTCAAAACAAACACAGACGCCCATTAGGGTCCCACATGCTTGAGGCGGTGGCTTCCCTTTCATACTTAACACCAGAGAAATTCCTCTTGAAATACGTGTTCACCTAGGCACCTTTGCTGATACGACCAGGCAGCAGCGCAGATGCTCCAGGGCCGTTTGAGCAGGTGAAAGTTATTTCTATTTTCGAGTATACAGTCAATATTATACTGACATCTCAAAACTCCAAGGCATGCTCACGCCGGTCTTATAGGCGAGACGCCTTTGGGCAGCATATGCTTTATGGTTCCAGAATGAGATTTTCACTCTGCAGCGGAGTGTGCGCTGATATGAAACTTCCTGGCAGATTAAAACTGTGTGCTCGACCGAGACTCGAACTCGGGACCTTTGCCTTTCGCGGGCTCTACCATCTGAGCTACCGGAGCACGACTCACGCCCGGTACTCACAGCTTTACTTCTGCCAGTATCTAGTCTCCTACCTTCCAAACTTTACAGAAACATTCCTGTGAACCTTGCAGAACTAGCACTCCTGAAAGAAAGGATACTGCGGAGACATGGCTTAGCCATGTAGCCAAGGTAGGATACGAGATACTGGCAGAAGTAAAGCTGTGAGTACCGGGCGTGAGTCGTGCTTTGGTAGCTCAGATGGTAGAGCACTTGCAGGCGAAAAGCAAAGGTCCCGAGTTCGAGTCTCGGTCGAACACACAGTTTTAATCTGCCAGGAAGTTTCATATCAGTGCACACTCCGCTGCAGAGTGAAAATCTCATTCTGGAAACGTCCCCCAGGCTGTGGCTAAGCCATGTCTCCGCAGTACCCTTTCTTTCAGGAGTGCTAGTTCTGCAAGGTTCGCAGGAGAGCTCCTGTAAAGTTTGGAAGGTAGGAGACGAGATACTGGCAGAAGTAAAGCTGTGAGTACCGGGCGTCAGTCGTGCTCCGGTAGCTCAGATGCTAGAGCCCGCAAAAGGCAAAGATCCCGAGTTCGAGTCTCGGTCGAGCACACAGTTTTAATCTGCCAGGAAGTTGCTTTATGGTTGATGACATAGTAGAAAATATCCCAGCGTGACTGACACAACACCATAAGGGGTTTGTACGTAGCTACAAACCTTCACAAGCGCATCTAACAAGGCTCTCAATCTTATACTGATGTCATATGACTATGTTAAAAATAAGAAACAAGTCAACCTAGCAGAAATTGTATAGTGTCCGGGAAATAGTAAACGCTCACTTTCTTGATGTCTCAGCTTGTATGCACGAAAATTCTTGCCCCAACAGAACCTGTTTACGAAAATAATGCAGAATAACGTCGAATGCAGTCTTCTCCATGGACCTAACGTGCTACCCAGTCCATCACATGTTACCCTTCCTGCTTTCAACACACACAAATGGCTCTGACCGCTATGGGACTTAACATCTGAGGTCATCAGTCCCCTAGAACTTAGAACTACTTAAACCTAACTAACCTAAGGACATCACACACACCCATGTCCGAGGCAGGATTCGAACCTGCGACCATAGCGATCGCGCGGTTCCAGACTGTAGCGACTAGAACCGCTCGGTCACCCCGGCCGGCTCAACACACACAAAAATTCCCTCCGGTGTGTAGCGGCTCCTATATCCCACCACAAAGAATGTGAATGAATCGAGAATTAGATTCGCTCTTATGGAATTTACCCACTGAATTAGTATTCCTGACAGTGTCAAAGCACCGTCCACCTTTTTTCCTTCTGCAGACAAGACTTTCAGCAGCTATTTTACACAGATGGCCATATTGCACTGGCAATTAATACTTACAAACTACCATACATATCGTCAAATATGGAAAAAGTCTTAATCATTTGCACTGCTCTCCCACCAAGGACATAAACTTGAATATTAGTGCGTAAAACTGATCTCCAACCCAGCAATATTTCACTGCGTACCGTGTTGATGTACTAATTATACAATTCATATCCTGTACCAAACAAACTCATCCCTTTTACATCATTCGTACATATACTGCGAAGCTGGACAGTACCATATATACTCTTCACAGCAATAAATATTTTCCGGCAGCCGACGATCACAAGTCATCCGCCCCAATACGCGACCAAAGAACCCTCAGCAGACCGAAGTCACACTCAGAACTGTTCTACAAATTTGAGCTTATTTCCCCTCGGCACAAACACATTACTGCTTCTGCTCCGAACATGCTTCCTTGCTTGCTCAATTTTCTACACACATCTCCAGACTCGGGGGTTACAAGAACACACGTGTTTTCACATAGTTTGCAACATAACTCATAAGATATAGACTGGAAATTATTTCTCCACAAACTTGAAAATTTAGTTGTGTGGGGCATGCTGTAAACCACGGACTAATTAGAAATTTGTTGCATCTGCGAAGACATTTACTCGGCAACTCGAAATAAATAGAGCAAACTGACATTCCCACTCTCGAATATCAATGTCAGTGATGTAGTAGATTCCAAATCATCCCTATAATGTACAAGGTCAACTAATGTGTTTCTCATATCTAGAGAACTGGCAAACGTGTCCGCCACACACTAGATGCACACACCATAATCGACCTTCCCTCAACTAAATAAAGGCGCGAAATGTGCAGAAGCAGGCAACTGAACAATTTAAATGGGAGAGAATAACGATCCAGCACAAATGCACCTCCACATTCAATCTCCTCAAATTTCCACGCAATCACGAAAGAAATCCAACACATACTGAGTATTAGTTGGCTATTCGGTCGTCTAGAGGACAACATGGTTAATTCATTTACATTCCCACACTCCAACAGGCATCTCCAGTCTGATGGCTCCTACCGTTAACAGGAAACGTGAATCACCCCCACACTGGTCACCGGCGCTGCAGGCCAAGCACGCACAGGTAGAATGTTTCTCCTAAGATATTAGTCACATATATGTTTTATCCCTATACTTACAACTAAATGCTATGATCGTGGTCTCAGTTGAACGACATTGGAAAATGAGTGAAGTATCGGAAATTCATTCTGTTGATGGCTGTGGCTCTGGAAATAGTAATATCAGTACTATTCTTATGACTTGACATACACTTCCTAAGTTATCACAGTACTCCACATCAAATCCATACATTCCTTGTGACTGGACATAGTCATTCCCTTTGCACATGACGGAACACAAATACATAGTTTATAAGCCTGATGCTCAATGCGAACATATCACGCACTCTTACTACTAAGTATAATACTTCATCAATAACTAATCGCTGGCGATACGAAATAATCCTGAAAGAATATCATCCATGGGTGGACATATCTTGCAAGTTTTTCTTACATGTTCTAGAAAGAGAGATGTTAAAAAAACTCTATCCCAACAACTACTGTATGTTACTGTCACACGCGGCCACGGTTCCTCAAGTGCACACAAGTATCCATGTTAAAAGCTATACTGGCTTTATAAATCGAGGTACAATATTACCTCCGAATGAGGTGGTTTTTCTATCTGGACAAATACCGATGACGGTGATCTCTGGAGTGCATATCATCAGACCAGCAGCGCACTTACACTTAGCCTACGATGCAACATCATGATAAAATCGCTGAATTTGAAAGTTATTCGGCTAAGGAACGTGGTATAAATAGGTATTTGTGACGCCCTGATTCCGCTAGATATTTATCTAGTATGTGTAATATATTGTCTCGACACCATGTCAGAGGTTCTGCTATATATCCACTTAGTTATAGGTGATGACTGAGTGAGAAGGATCACACAAAGTAGTAACTTGTGTGCTTACTGAGGTCATAAGAAATGTACACTAGCTTTTCAGATCTCTAGTCTTACGCTATCCACTAGAAATGCTGTAGCGATTTGGAACCAAGTCCTCCCAGTCAACAACAAACCTGCGCTGGATCACAGCTACAAGTGAATCATAATTCTGGCACTCCCATATCTCACGATGAGTCAGCTTCCTCAAACCTGTCTTCTACAGTAAAATAAGAACCTGGTTTTAGTCAGTCCGTACTCATCTTGCAACTGCTCCCATTTGTACAATATGACTCTGAGCACTATCGGACTTAACATCTCTGGTCATCAGTCCCCTAGAACTTAGAACTACTTAAACCTAACTAACCTAAGAACATCACACAACACCCAGTCATCACGAGGTAGAGAAAATCCCTGACCCCGCCGGGAATCGAACCCGGGAACCCGGGAAACGAGAACGCTACCGCACGACCACGAGCTGCGCACCCATTTGTACAGCTTGGCGCATGTGATCCTTCCAGTGTAAGTCGGAACTGAGCAGAAGTCGGTGCAAACCATATCCACCACCTTCTGCAACCCGTGTAGAAACAAAGCAACCTGAGTTAGTGCGACAGGAGCATGTTTTAACCATTCGGTGGAAATGCGCGCATTGTGGAGCGTCCCCATACTCCATATAAGATTTAGAGATCCGTGGCCATTAAACTCTATCAGCCCAACATGTTATCATTGTTATTCTCTACCACGAAACAGAGAAAAATTAAGAACTATAGAGGCTCCACTAACTTCATGCGATATAGAACTCACCTAGGCACCGTTGCTCACCCGATGACGCAAAGATGCTGTGGAGCTCCAGCGCAGGAAAATTTCCAAATGCTTCCCGGAAGAGTGCAGCGTGCACCCCTCCAAACATTGCTAACGGTATAACCCCATCTCTCACGGAATTCGTACCTCAAACTACAGCTGCTACTGCCGCCAGTGTGGCAGACACTGCAGACACTCCAGATTCCACTTTAAAGTTTGATCACCTATACTCTAGGCGAATGATCGTATCCCACAGACTATACTAAGTCGCCAAAGACGCCCCGTCTCCTCCTATTTAGTTGTTTGAAACACTGTTTTCTAACACGCTTTTGTACAATGCCGAACATTTGGTTTTTCTCCCATGACTTCGAGGCTTGTGACAGGTTCTAAACTGACATTAAGATGCTCTGATCCACGGCCTCTCACAGAAAACTAGACATTGCACAGCGTAAATTATTTTGTTACTACAGCTACAATAACATGCCAAATACGGTGGATTATTTTAAATAAAAGACAGTTACAACATAAGGAAACTAGAACAGCTTAGCTGCATTGTCGAAAGTTTTAAAAGTGTTGTCCGAAAGTGACTGATGACATCTACATTTAAACTCATCTGTCACAGTGACAGAATAGATGATGGCTCTACGTTCCGCTTCGACTGATTCCTCATATTGCACCCATGTACGCGATCACTGTTTCGTTACTAGCAACCCCCAGAAGGGGTCACCCATTCAGAAAATTCTCTCTCCAACTCAAACAAGCGCTTCAGTCAAACATTATGTGATAAACAACAGCGCGCCAATGCACGGATAGGGTGGAAAAGGCACCGCCGATGTACTGTAATAATAAGCATCACAATTGATAGCGTGAACAATTTTTGCAATTTCACAGTAACTTCAACACCGGCCAATGATGTGACAGCATGTTTCCCCAATTTCAGTATCATAGCTAAATCACCCGTTCTCCACTTTATGAGTATCATTGCGAACATGGATAGATGACTCTGAAGTATGCCCATTCAGTGATAATTCTCCAACACAAAAATAATTCAAGTATACCCGACAGGGCTCCACATACTTCTAACACTCCGAGCATAGTGCATAATTTATGCTGATGAGAGTCACAGAGCATTCTCGCTGTCTTAGGGTCAAATTAGATTGTGAAAGACCCTCTCGCACTGTCATTGACCAGACGACCCTGCAGCACTGTTACCAATTCAGTCCGCATCCGACCAGAAATAGGCCGCTACATTCCATGTATTGCGAATGAATGGAGCATGCTGAGTCCTCACCCATCCAAGTGCACAATATTTCTCGAGATGCGCCCATGTCGAGGAGCTTAGCACTCTTTAGTGATGTATAGTACCAGATTTCAAGGTGTTGTGATGTACTAGCAGATGGTTAAGAAGAACAAGAAAAGAATGATTTTTACGTGTGATGGAGCTCCAGTCGGATGGAGTTCAACGCATTTGTATGCAAATCAACCAAGCTATCAACTCTAAAGTATTGTTCTACAGTCTAGGATCGGTACCTGGTAAGAGAGAACATAAACACATGTACTCCTAAGGTTACAACATTCAGCACTTAAAATGGGCTATTATGTTCGATCGCCTGCACTTCCGACATATCAGTCATATGGAATGTAGCGGTGTTAATATTCGAATGTAAGAAATATATTCTAAGCGCATGACATACATCCTTCTTCAGGTTTCTCTACGATAAACAACAGTATCGATCCGTAAAACGAGAAAACTGATTCCTTTAAACACTGGCTATGCGTGATACATGCACAATATAACTTTCCAGAGATGTATAGTGTCCACTGTTCATATCTGACCATGGTTCAGAAATTATACAATGCATGCATCAGGTCTATATAAACGATCATTAGTAGCGTGGGGATATTTCCTACAAGGAACCAGATAAACGCATAACAGCAGCGTCCGACATGTGAAAAATACAAGTCATTGCGCCACTAACTCTGTTAACAGCACATATGTCAGCAAATCTGTACAGGGGGATTGCAACGCTTCACAAGTACCTATCGCTAACTTAGTTATGACGCTGAAGTCTCGATTTTACACCCAGGATGCGACAGGGGGGATGGAGCACATGGCATAAATCAAAGTTCGTTTAGAAGAATGTGTCAAGTTTCATGACACATGAGATGCAAGTCCTCTGATGTCCGACAGGTTTACCGTTAACGATCGCAAGTAGACAGTGCTTTAAACCACATACAGAACATGTGGCTGTATACGAGCTTAATGCAGGCTATGTCCCGTGACTGATGCATCCGGACAGAACAGTGGAAAAATTGACCTGCAGCAACTTCTCCTTCTCTAGAATGCATCAGTCAAGCATTAAATCATACCTCGTTACAGCTCCATCTCAATCGATCACCCCGCCCACTCTCTGTTATCCTGTAATGAAGATGCAAGGAAGTTTAGAGCTGAATGGTTCTCTGTCTTCCTGAAAAGCATCAAATACAGAAGTCAACTCAATCCCGCGTCCGGCCATCCTGATTTAGGTTTTCCGTGATTTCCCTAAATCGCTCCAGGCAAATGCCGGGACGGTTCATCTCAAAGGGCACGGCCGACTTCCTTCCCCGTCCTTCCCTAATTCGATGAGACCGATGACCTCGCTGTCTGGTCTGCTTCCCCACACCAACCAACCAACCAACAGAAGTCAACTTGCTTGTATAACTGGTACCTCAATAGACATACAATATAATACTGCTTCGATGGAAAAAACATTGACAAGTCTCTTGCGACTTAGTATAGTCTGTGGGATACGATCATCCGCCTAGAGTGTAGGTGATCAAACTTTAAAGTGGCCTCTGCAGTGCCTGTATACTTAATACGATTGTGGCACACTGGCAGCAGGAGTAGCAGCAGTTTGAGGTGTAAATTAGGTGAGGAATGTTTGGAGGGCGGCACACTGCGCTCTTCTGGGAAGCACTGAGAAAAATCCCTCTCCGTGCTGGAGCCCCAAAGCAGCTTTGCGTCATCGCGCGAGCAATGGGGCCTATGTGAGTTCTGTATCGCATGATGTTAGTGGAGCTTCTATAGCTCTTAATTTTTCTCTGTTTAAGGGTAGAGAATAACGATGATAGCATGTTGGGCTGATAGTTAGAATGGCCACGGATATGTAGTACTTGTATGTACAGGGTGTTTCAAAAATGACCGGTATATTTGAAACGGTAATAAAACCTAAACGAGCAGCGATAGAAATACACCGTTTGTTGCAATATGCTTGGGACAACAGTACATTTTCAGGCGGACAAACTTTCGAAATTACAGTAGTTACAATTTTCAACAACAGATGGCGTTGCAAGTGATGTGAAAGATATAGAGTAGGTGCGCCATTCTGTACGTCGTCTTTCTGCTGTAAGCGTGTGCTGTTCACAACGTGCAAGTGTGCTGTGGACAACATGGTTTATTCCTTAGAACAGAGGATTTTTCTGGTGTTGGAATTCCACCGCCTAGAACACAGTGTTGTTGCAACAAGACGAAGTTTTCAACGGAGGTTTAATGTAACCAAAGGACCGAAAAGCGATACAATAAAGGATCTGTTTGAAAAATTTCAACGGACTGGGAACGTGACGGATGAACTTGCTGGATAGGTAGGGCGACCGCGTACGGCAACCACAGAGGGCAACGTGCAGCTAGTGCAGCAGGTGATCCAACAGCGGCCTCGGGTTTCCGTCCGCCGTGTTGCAGCTGCGGTCCACGTATCGTCTCATGCGCCAGAGTTTACACCTCTATCCATACAAAATTCAAACGCGGCAACCCCTCATCGCCGCTACCATTACTGCACGAGAGACATTTGCTAACGATATAGTGCACAGAATTGATGACGGCGATATGCATGTGGGCAGCATTTGGTTTACTGACGAAGCTTATTTTTATCTGGACGGCTTCGTCAATAAACAGAACTGGCGCATATGGGGAACCGAAAAGCCCCATGTTGCAGTCCCATCGTCCCTGCATACTCAAAAAGTACTGGTCTGGGCCGCCATTTCTTCCAAAGGAATCATTGGCCCATTTTTCAGATCCGAAACGATTACTGCATCAAGCTATCTGGACATTCTTCGTGAATTTGTGGCGGTACAAACTGCCTTAGACGACACTGCGAACACCTCGTGGTTTATGCAAGATGCTGCCCGGCCACATCGCACGGCCGCCGTCTTTAATTTCCTGAACGAATATTTCGATGATCGTGTGATTTCTTTGGGCTATCCGAAACATACAGAAGGCGGCGTGGATTGGCCTCCATATTCGCCAGACATGAACCCCTGTGACTCCTTTCTGTGGGGACACTTGAAAGACCAGGTGTACCGCCAGAATCCAGAAACAATTGAACAGCTGAAGCAGTACATCTCATCTGCATGTGAAGCCATTCCGCCAGACACGTTGTCAAAGGTTTCGGGTAATTTCATTCAGAGACTACGCCATATTATTGCTACGCATGGTGGATATGTGGAAAATATCGTACTATAGAGTTTCCCAGACCGCAGCGCCATCTGTTGTTGACAACTGTAACTACTGTAATTTCGAAAGTTTGTCTGCCTGAAAATGTACTGTTGTCCCAAGCATATTGCAACAAACGGTGTATTTCTATCGCTGCTCGTTTAGTTTGTATTGCCGTTCCAAATATACCGGTCATTTTTGAAACACCCTGTAGTTTGCGGACGCACCACAATGCGCGCATTTCCACCGATGGTCAAAACATGCTCCTGTCGCACTAATTCGTGTCGCTGTGTTTCTACACGGGTTGCAGAAGGTGATAGATACGGTTTTCACCGACTTCTCCTCAGTTCCAACTTAAAATGGGACGATCACATCCGCAAAGCTGTAGAAATGGGAGCAGTTGCAAGACGCGTAGGTACTGACTAAAACCAGGTTGTAATTTTATTGTAGAAGACAGGTTCGAGGCAGGTGACTCGCTACAAGATATGAGAGTGCCAGAAATATTATTCAGTTGTGGCTGTGATCTAGCGCAGGTTTGTTGTTGACTGGGAGGACTTGATTCCAAATTGCAACAGCATTTCTAGTGGATAGCGTAACACTAGAGATCTGAAAAGCTAGTGTACATTTCTTACGACCTCAATAATCACAGGAGTTACTACTGTTTGTGATCCTTCTCACTCAGTCAACACCTATAACTCAGTGGATAGTTAGCACAAACTCTGACATGACATCGAGACACAATATGTTACACATACTGAATAAATATCTAGCGGCGTCAGGGCGTCGCAAATGACTATTTATACCACGTTCCTTAGCCGAATAACTTTCAAATTCAGCGATTTTATCATGATGTTGCATCGTAGGCTAAGTGTAAGTGCGCTGCTGGTCTGATAATATACATTCCAGAGATCACCGTCATCGGTATTTGTCCGGATAGAAAAACCACCTCATTCAGAGGTAATGTCGTACCTCGATTTATAAAGCCAGTATAGCTTTTAAAATGGATACTTGTGTGCACCTGTAGAACCATAACCGCTTGTGACAGTAACATACACTAGTTGTCGGGACTGAGTTTTTTTAACATCTGGCCGATTACGTCTCTCTTACTAGGACACGCAAGAAAATCTTATTAGATATGTCCACCCATGGTTGATTTTCTCTCAGGATTATTTCGTATCGCCAGCGATCAGTTATTCACGAAATATTATACTTAGTAGTAGGGGCTGCATGATATGTTCACGTTGAGCATCAAATGGTTCAAATGGCTCTGAGCACTATGGGACTCAACTGCTGTGGTCATTAGTCCCCTAGAACTTAGAACTACTTAAACCTAACTAACCTAAGGACATCACACACATCCATGCCCGAGGCAGGATTCGAACCTGCGACCGTAGCAGTCGCACGGTTCCGGACTGCGCGCCTAGAACCGCGAGACCAACGTTGAGCATCAGACTTATAAAGTATGTGTTTGTGTTCTGTCATGTGCAAAGGGAATGACTATGTCCAGTCTTAAGGAATTTATGGTTTTGACGTGGAGTAATGTGATAGCATGGGAAGAGTATGTCAAGTCATAAGAATGGTACTGATATTTCTATTTCCAGAGCCACAGCCATCAACAGAGTGTGTTTACAATACTTTGCTCATTGTCCAGTGTTGTTCAGCTTAGACTGCGAATGCAACATTTAGTTGTAAGGATAGGGATGAAACATTTATGTGACTAATATCTTAGGAGAAACATTCTACCTGTGCGTGCTTGGCCTGCAGCGCCGGTGACCAATGTGGGGGTGATTCACGTTTCCTGTTAACGGTAGGAGCCATCAGACTGGAGATGCCTGTTGGAGTGTGGGAATGTAAATGAATTAACCATGTTGTCCTCTAGACGACCGAATAGCCAACTAATACTTAGTATGTGTTGGATTTCTTTCGTGATTGCATGGAAATTTGAGAATATTGAATATGGAGGTGCGTTTGTGCTGGATCGTTATTCCCTCCCATTTAAATTGGTTCAATTGATTGCTTCTTCAAACTTCGCGCCTTTATTTAGATGAGAAAAGATCGATTGTGGTGTGTGCATCTAGTTTGTGAAAGGCACGCTTGCCAATTCTCTAGACATGAGAAACACTTTAGTTGACCTTGTAAATTATAGGGATGATTTGGAATCTGAGAAACTGCCTATTGGCTTCTGTCTCGGGTTCTTCGGCCGACGTTCATCTAATGATTTTTCTGACGTTTCGCCAGCACGAGTGGCTGGCATTGTCAAAGCTTCACCCTCCATTGACCGTGGTGAACTGGAGCCGAGCTCTCGGCCGCAGACTATATGTACCTGGCGCGCCAACGTCTGAGGTCTTCTCCGCGGTCATTTCCGGTGCGGTTCTCCTCTTACTACCTGCGACGGTCGTTCGCTGCAGTACGGGAAGCCAGGATACGTTTACCTTAAGACACGGAAGTTCTGGCTGTAGAGAAGCACTATCACACGCGCCTGTTCAGAGAAGCTGTAGAAATACAAAACCACGCGAACAGTTTGAACAAGAAAGAGGAAAGCCTTAAGGTAAACGGATCCTGGCTTCCCGTACTGCAGCGAACGACCGTCGCAGGTAGCAAGAGGAGAACCGCACCGGAAATGACCGCGGAGAAGCCTCTCGGACGTTGCGCGCCAGGTACATATAGTCTGCGGCCTCGAGCTTGGCTCCAGTTCACCACCGGCAATGCAGAGTGAAGCTTTGACAATGCCAGCCACTCGTGCTGGCGAAACGTCAGAAAAATCATTAGATGAACGTCGGCCGAAGAATCCGAGACAGAAGCCAATAGGCAGTTTGTCAACAAGTGGCCACGAAAGCCTTAACACTTTTGGATTTGGAATCTACTACATCACCGAAATCGGTATTTCAGAGTGAAATATCAGTTTGCTCTATTTGTTTCGAGTTGCAGAGAAAATGTCTTCGCAGATGTGACAAGTTTCTAGTTAGTCATTGGTTTACAGCATGTCCAACATAGCTAAAGTTTCGGATTTGTAGAGAAATAATTTCCAGTTTGTATCTTGGGAATTATGTTGTGCTAGCGATCGGTAGGATGTTGCCTAGTGCTTGATATAAAGAAGTACCGCGAAAATGGTATATTATAATCTCGAGGAGTATATACAGTACTGTCCATCTTCGCGGTATATGTACGAATGATGTAAAAGGGATGATTTTATTTGGCACAGGATACGAATTGTATGTTTACTGCCTCAACATGGTATGCGGTGATATTCTGCTGGGTTGGAGTTCGGTTTCGCGCACTAATATTGAAGCCCCTGTCCTCCGTGGGAGGGCAGTGTAGTCGAGTAGGAGTCTTTCCGTATTTGACGATATGTATGGTAGTTTGTAAGATGTAATTGCCAGTGCAATATGGCAATCTGTGTAAAATAACAGCAGAAAGTCTCGTCTGCAGAAGGAAAAAAGGCGGACAGTGCTTCGATACCGGCAGCAACAGTAATTCGGTGGGTAAACTCGATAAGATCCAATCATAATGCTTGATTCATTCACATCCTTTGTGGTGAAATATAGGAGGCTCTACATAGCAGACTGAACGTTTATGAGTGTTGAAAGCAGGAAGGGTAACATGTGATGGACTGGGTAGCACATTAGGTCCACAACTAAGACTGTATTCGACGTTATTCTGCGTTATTTTCGTAAACAGGTTCTGTTAGGACAATAAATGTCCTGCATACAAGCTGTGACATCAAGAAAGTGAGCGTTAACTATTTTCGGAACACTATACAATTTCCGTGAGGTTGACTCGGTACTTATTTTTTATACAGTCATGTGACAGCAGTATAAGATTAAGAACCTTGTTAGACGTGCTTGCGAAGGTTTGTAGCGTGCACTTCGCGGTGTTGCATCAATCACGCTGGACAGTTAAACAGGGTTAGACACGTCTCTCATGCTGCACTAGGAACAATGCTCCCTGTGCTACTCTGTAATCAGTGGTAAAGGCACATGCTGCCCAGAGGCATCGCATGTATGAGACCAGCGTGAGTGTGCCTTGGAGTTCTGTGATGTCGGTATAATGCTTACTGTATACTCAAAAATAGAAACAACTTTCACCTGCGTCTGGCAGCGGATGGTGGCTGTAATGGCTTGCACGCCCCTGGAGCGACCGCACCGTGGCCGTGTTGCATAATCAGCGGTGTCTAGGAGAACACGTATTTCGAGAGAAATTTCTCTGGTGTTAAGTATGAAAGGGAAGCCGCCGCCTCAAGCATGTGGGACCCTGATGGGTGTCTGTGTTTGTTTTGACATCTGACGGCCGCACCACTTCACGGGGGCTACTGGTAACTTTTCTGAGGTCCAGTGGACTGGGTGCGGGGGGTGGTGCTTGCATGCGTTGATTGCATGTCTGTTGCATTATTTTGTGACCAGGTCTGGAGGCTGTGGTATGTGTTATTTGGACAGTTTACGATTTCATGCCTGGACATCAGTGTACTGCATTATTTAGGAGCAGTTTGCATGTCTGTGCTGAAATGATTTCGGTAAATTAGGAGTTGTTTGCATGTCTGGATGGCGTTATTTAGAAGTAGGTTATAGGACTGCAGACTGTGTATTATGCCCCCAAGCACACCAGGGTGAGTGTTTTGCGTCAGTGTCATAAATATACTCCATCCCGAAATAAAATGTTCAAAAATAAATAGAGTACACTCCTTCCTCACTCTTCTCTGCAGCCCAGCGCAGGCTGAGTAATTTTCGCGCCATTTTCCCATCCAGACCACCATCTCGGATTACATCACATGAGGGAAGAGAGCACCCTCTGGTGGCAGTACTGAGTACTAGGTCAGTTGATCTCTAGATCTCATGGTCGAGAATCTCCCTGCACAATGTCCAGCACAGGCAGAGTGCTTTTCCCACCATTTTCCCCCACCCCAGACCACTATATTAAATTATGTCACAGGAGGGATGGCAGCACCCTCTGGTAACAGTATTGTATACTATGTTAGTTGAACTCTAAATCTCATGGTGGAGACACTGCCTGCAAAATAAAAACTCATGTCCACCACAGGCAGAATCATTTTCCCACCATTTACCCCCACCATCTTAGATTATTTCATGGAACAGACGTTGGCACTCTCTGGTGGTAGTACTGTGTACTAGGTCCTGACTTCACGGTGAGCACACTGTTTGCCGCCATCTTGGATAACGGTACTTGCGTCATCAGCTGATGTCATGTCTACCATCTTGGACGACAGTGCCCTCTGCTGGTGGTTGTGTGTATTAGGTTAGTCGGATTCTGGACCACGAGGTGAACAGACTGGATGGTTGTACCCCATGAAATTGTTTAAATAAAGACTGCTGCATGCAAAATGATAAAGACTTGTGCCCAGCACTGGTAAAGTCCTTTTCCCACGAATCCCTAGGTGGTGGTGGCGGTCGGGAGACTTAAGTTAGTGGAGGTAGTACCAGTGTCCCTTCTTTCGCGCCATTTTGTTCGCTTTGTAGAGATATGTGAATTGAACTTTCTTTACCACCAAAATTCAAACTTGGTACCAGTTCCTAGGAAGTGGTGGCGGTCAGATGACTTAGGTTAGTGAAGGTAACCCAAGTGACCCATCTTCCCACGATTTTTTTAGGTTAGTAGAGATAACCGTGGTGTCATGCATTATCCTCTTGGAATTTGAACAACCTGCTGTTTTTCCTGGGGGATGTGAGGGGAGGGCGGTTAGGTTAGTGGAGGTACTCCAATTAATTTTCTTTCTGCCAAAATTCAATCTTCCTGCCAAAATACACCATCTCGAATTACGCCATGGCCGCCATCTTAGATGACGTTATGTACTGTTGCCATTACGTCGTCGCCGCCATCTTGGATACATCTGGCAACAATGCAGAGTGGGGCAGAACAGACTTTGTCCTAATACTAATGACAAGTTTAGCTGAAGACACTTATCCTCAGTGAAACTGAGGAAAAATTACAGAACCTGTTGAATCGGATGAATGGCCTAATGAATGCTGCATAATGACTAAGAATAAAAGAAAGTAAGGAGAGGTAGCAGAAATGAGAATCATGATAAACTTAACATCAGAACTGAGGACTATGTAGCAGACTAAGTAAAGGAATTCTGTTCACTTGGAAGTGAAATAAAGCCTGACTGATGAAGCAAGACTGACATAAGCAGCAGCCTAGCACAAGCACAGAAATCATTTCTCTCTAAAGGAGTCCACTACTAAGAAGAAATGGACATTAACCTGACGAAGAACGAGGTGTGTCTGGGTCACAACACTCTATAAAACTGAATCGTGGACTATGAGAAAACCGGAAAAGAGAGTCGAAGAGTATGAGATGATGTGATAGATAACGATGCTGAAAATTAAGCAGACTGATACGATAAGACATGTGGAGGTTATCCCCAGAATATGATTAGAAGAGGGTACAGAAATATGGAACATTTATTATGGCATCAAGGAATAGCTAGAGGGAGTCGTAGAGGGCAAAAATCGTAGCGGAGGAGAGATATTGAAATATGTTGAACAAATAGTCGATAACGGGCGGTGTAAGTACTGCTCTGAGATGGAGAGTTTGGCTCGGGAGAGAAAGACGTGTCGGGCTGCATGAAACCAGTCTGAAGGAGCTCCCGCTACTCCATGCAGCAAATGAGGGTAAGTTAGAATTTAATTCTTAGCGATACTGACGTCGTTAAAAACGGATCACAAGTTCAGCTGCACAAGGAGAGGGGAGGAAATCATATGTATTTTTCCTGAAGGGACTATCCTAGCACTTGTCTGAAGTAATTTATAGAAACAGGAAACATG
The DNA here is from genome assembly GCF_023897955.1 of Schistocerca gregaria. NCBI lineage: Eukaryota > Metazoa > Arthropoda > Insecta > Orthoptera > Acrididae > Schistocerca > Schistocerca gregaria. Next base: position 419,262,219 of record NC_064931.1, read on the forward strand.
AATCTTGGAAGCCGGAAGAGGATTTGCCCCAAATAAGAGTCGTCTGTCTTAGACCGGTAGAGAGGATGTCGAAATTAGTAGACGTTCACCACTATTATTTGAGGAATTATGGAAAACCTAAATCTGGATGGCCAGATGTACATCCTAAGCCCGTTCCCCATAACGAGAGCAATGTCTTAATCTCTGGGCCACCTCCCCTGACTTTCACCAGCTGCGACATAGTCGCGAATATAAACATTGATTCAGGTACTGTGAAATGTTTCTTTATTCCAGTCTTTGATCACAATATAAATTCCTTGGCCGATGACCGGCTTCAGCCAGTAATGACCATCTTCAGACTGAAACCGGTCATCGTCGAAGGAATTTATATTGTGATAATGAGTGGAACAAAAAAACATTTCACAGTACCTGGCTCACGGTTTATATTCACGACTATGATTCAGCTGGTGAAACTAGTGCCATGTCTGGCTTACGACAGAGTCAAAAGGCTCTGTAAACTGCTGAAGATGGCCATTACTAACTGAAACCGGTCATCGCCGAAGGAATTTATATTGTGATCAAAGACTGGAGTAAAAGGAAATCGCCTGACTATGTCTAAGAGATTAGCTTGTTACTCCCAACGTCTACATTCCTATATTCTAAGAGGGGAATAATCGTAGACTAATGGCAAATGTTTTCCTGCGCGGTCAGTACGGAAACTACCTCGACAATTCAGAATTTTTTGCTGCACTGTTTCTATAAATTACTTCAGCATTACATAGCATATTCGGTAGTATTTTATATTCGTTTTAGTATTCACAAGGAAGAACGACGTAGAAAAAATCTCGACGGATAACTGAAGTTGAAGATTTATATGTTCTTGCACTGTGCAGTCAGAAACTGAATCTGAAGAGGTATTCCTTGTACCCAGCAGGTGGCCATACGACTCATTGAGTCGCAGAATAGGTCCGGAAATGCGCTACGAACTTTCTACTGACCTCTGAACGGGCTGAAAGCAATCAGCTGTTACACAACTGACACGCCTATTGCACAAGACTGAGCTGGTTGGGGGAAATCATCCTGAATACCATACGATAATATTATGTTATTTGCACATGATCCATCGGCGAGGCTACACAGCGAAAGAGGAAACAATAAAAAAGACGAAATTTTACAGGCGCCATAAGTATCGGAGACCGAGGTAAATGTAGTAAGGTAAAAGTGTAATAGTTCAGATATTCACTATGCATTATGTGTTCCTCTGGACGTAGTTCTTGCCAGAATTTTAATGTATGTGTTTCTAATTGCAAAATATTACTGGAACATTTTCTGTAGGGTACATCATTTCAGGTCAGATAACAGGTCAGATGAAACAGATTTTCACCTTCTTCAAATAGCCATATTGTACGAGAGTATGTGTACGTACGGGCGTGCCACCTAGTGGAGAGGCCCATTATTTCAGACATTGCTCTCTCGCACGACAGAACCAGGGTTCAAAACTCCGGCCAGCATCCATGTTAAAGTGTTTGGTGGTTTCCTTAAGGTCAGATTCACATCTCAAATGTAGGCGTAAACAACAGCTGTCGCAGAACGGCACATCTTTATGAGACGTCAAGAACTCCATGGAAGAATGTTTTCACACTGTCGGAATGGTGGCGTCAAGCCAACCTCTCTCAACCTCACCTACTCTTGCTGTGCTTACTTATGATACCATCGGGGATTTTGTACGTTTTTGGCAAGCGTAAGAGTACAACCGAAAATCATCTACTATAAAATGAACTGAGCCGCCGGCAGTGGTGGATGTGGGGAGAGAAAATGGCGGAGTTTGGAAATTTGTAAGACTGGATGTCATGAACTGCTATATATATTATGACTATTAAGGTACATACATTGTTTGTTTTCTATTACAATCTATCATTTGCTAACTATGCCTATCAGTAGTTAGAGCCTGCCGTAGTTTGAATCTTTTATTTAGCTGGCAGTAGTGGCGCTCGCTCTATTGCAGTAGTTCGAGTAACGAAGATTTTTGTGAGGTAAGTGATTTGTGAAAGGTATAGGTTCATGATAGCTAGGGCCATTCTTTTGTAGGGATTTTTGAAAGTCAGATTGCGTTGCGCTAAAAATATTGTCTGTTTAAGCACAGTCTTGTACAATTGTTCAAAGGAGACGTTTCAGTTAACAGCCAACGGTTATCTGAGGTTATTGGATGAAGAAGTGTTTCCCTCGTTGTTAACGGAGGACGGGACATTTCCTCCAGCATGATGGAGCCCCACCACATTATGGGCAGAATGTGCGAGCATGCCTGGATGTGCAGTTCCCTAAAAAGTGGATTGGTCGTAGGGGTGCTGTGGAGTGGCCACCACGTTCACCAGATTTGACTCTTTTGAATTTTTATCTTTGGGGTCATGTCAAAGCACTGGTTTATTCTGTGAAAATACGGGATTTGCATCATCTAAAGCAGCGCATTGTTGATGCGTGTGGTCAAATTCAGCCAGGTGTGTTGGTCAAAGTTCATCAGGACTGGGTTCGGAGGATAGCATTAACAATCCAACTTAATGGACAACATATCGAGCCATTCCTATGACTGTTGGTGGTATCTCGGGACTGTGTAACATCGACGTAATGTCCCTTCGGCACATAACACACATGCTGCCGAGCGTCCCACCACTACCACAAGTAACTGGCTATAATCTGAGAATGAATAAAGCTATTTTTAAAATAACAACGGCACTGTTTTTCTGGTGAAATTCTCTATCTGTTTGATATGTCACATGACTACATTCCCATGTGAGATTTTGGAGTTGAATCCAAGATGGCGGCTTTCAAGATGGCCGCCATGTTGGTGGCATAGTCTATAAAGTTTCCCCCTTCCCGTTCTTCATGTGTAGGGACTCTGTTTCTTTGTTTGCTACTCCATTTGAATTTTATGAGGGTGTTTTTGGACTTTTGGACCACCCTGTAAATCTTGTAATCTGACTTTTTCCACATCATATCGATGTTGTTGTTGTCTTCAGTCCTGAGACTGGTTTGATGCAGCTCTCCATGCTACTCTATCCTGTGCAAGCTGCTTCATCTCCCAGTACCTACTGCAACCTACATCCTTCTGAATCTGCATAGTGTACTCATCTCTCGGTCTCCCTCTACGATTTTTACCCTCCACGCTGCCCTCCAATGCTAAATTTGTGATCCCTTGATGCCTCAAAACATGTCCTACCAACCGATCCCTTCTTCTAGTCAAGTTGTGCCACAAACTTCTCTTCTCCCCAGTCCTATTCAATACCTCCTCATTAGTTACGTGATCTATCCACCTTATCTTCAGTATTCTTCTGTAGCACCACATTTCGAAAGCTTCTGTTCTCTTCTTGTCCAAACTAGTTATCGTCCATGTTTCACTTCCATACATGGCTACACTCCAAACAAATACTTTCAGAAACGACTTCCTGGTACATAAATCTATATTCGATGTTAACAAATTTCTCTTCTTCAGAAACGCTTTCCTTGCCATTGCCAGTCTACATTTTATATCCTCTCTACTTCGACCATCATCAGTTATTTTACTTCCTAAATAGCAAAACTCCTTTACTACTTTAAGTGTCTCATTTCCTAATCTAATTCCCTCAGCATCACCCGATTTAATTTGACTACATTCCATTATCCTCGTTTTGCTTTTGTTAATGTTCATCTTATATCCTCCTTTCAAGACACTGTCCATTCCGTTCAACTGCTCTTCCAAGTCCTTTGCCGTCTCTGACAGAATTACAATGTCATCGGCGAACCTCAAAGTTTTTACTTCGTCTCCATGAGTTTTAATACCTACTCCAAATTTTTCTTTTGTTTCCTTTACTGCTTGCTCAATATACAGATTGAATAACATCGGGGAGAGGCTACAACCCTGTCTCACTCCTTTCCCAACCACTGCTTCCCTTTCATGCCCCTCGACTCTTATTACTGCCATCTGGTTTCTGTACAAATTATAAATAGCCTTTCGCTCCCTGTATTTTACTCCTGCCACCTTTAGAATTTGAAAAAGAGTATTCCAGTCAACATTGTCAAAAGCTTTCTCTAAGTCTACAAATGCTAGAAACGTAGGTTTGCCTTTTCTTAATCTTTCTTCTAAGATAAGTCGTAAGGTCAGTATTGCCTCACGTGTTCCAACATTTCGACGGAATCCAAACTGATCTTCCCCGAGGTCTGCATCTACCAGTTTTTCCATTCGTCTGTAAAGAATTCGCGTTAGTATTTTGCAGCCGTGGCTTATTAAACTGATAGTTCGGTAATTTTCACATCTGTCAGCACCTGCTTTCTTTGGGATTGGAATTATTATATTCTTCTTGAAGTCTGAGGGTATTTCGCCTGTCTCATACATCTTGCTCACCAGCTGGTAGAGTTTTGTCATGACTGGCTCTCCCAAGGCCGTCAGTAGTTCTAATGGAATGTTGTCTACTCCGGGGGCCTTGTTTCGACTCAGGTCTTTCAGTGCTCTGTCAAACTCTTCACGCAGTATCGTATCTCCCATTTCGTCTTCATCTACATCCTCTTCTATTTCCATAATATTGTCCTCAAGTACATCGCCCTTGTCTAAACCTTCTATATACTCCTTCCACCTTTCTGCCTTCCCTTCTTTGCTTAGAACTGGGCTGCCATCTGAGCTCTTGATATTCATACACGTGGTTCTCTTCTCTCCAAAGGTCTCTTTAATTTTCCTGTAGGCAGTATCTATCTTACCCCTAGTGAGATAAGCTTCTACATCCTTACATTTGTCCTCTAGCCATCCCTGTTTAGCCATTTTGCACTTCCTGTCGATCTCATTTTTGAGACGTTTGTATTCCTTTTTGCCTGCTTCATTTACTGCATTTTTGTATTTTCTCCTTTCATCAATTAAATTCAATATTTATTCTGTTACCCAAGGATTTCTAGCAGCCCTCGTCTTTGTACCTACTTTATCCTCTGCTGCCTTCACTACTACATCCCTCAGAGCTACCCATTCTTCTTCTACTGTATTTCTTTCCCCTATTCCTGTCAATTGTTCCCTTATGCTCTCTCTGAAACTCTGTACAACCTCTGGTTCTTTCAGTTTATCCAGGTCCCATCTCCTTAATTTCCCACATTTTTGCAGTTTCTTCAGTTTTAATCTACAGGTCATAACCAATAGATTGTGGTCAGAGTCCACATCTGCCCCTGGAAATGTCTTACAACTTAAAACCTGGTTCCTAAATCTCTGTCTTACCATTATATAATCTATCTGATACCTTTTAGTATCTCCAGGGTTCTTCCACGTATACAACCTTCTTTCATGATTCTTAAACCAAGTGTTAGCTATGATTAAGTTGTGCTCTGTGCAAAATTCTACTAGGCGGCTTCCCCTTTCATTTCTTAGCCCCAATCCATATTCACCTACTATGTTTCCTTCTCTCCCTTTTCCTACACTCGAATTCCAGTCACCCATTACTATTAAATTTTCGTCTCCCTTCACTATCTGAATAATTTCTTTTATTTCATCGTACATTTCTTCAATTTCTTCATCATCTGCAGAGCTAGTTGGCATATAAACTTGTACTACTGTAGTAGGTGTGGGCTTCGTATCTATCTTGGCCACAATAATGCGTTCACTATGCTGTTTGTAGTAGCTTACCCGCATTCCTATTTTCCTATTCATTATTAAACCTACTCCTGCATTATCCCTATTTGATTTTGTGTTTATAACCCTGTAGTCACCTGACCAGAAGTCTTATTCCTCCTGCCACCGAACTTCACTAATTCCCACTATATCTAGCTTTAACCTATCCATTTCCCTTTTTAAATTTTCTAACCTACCTGCCCGATTAAGGGATCTGACATTCCACGCTCCGATCCGAAGAACGCCAGTTTTCTTTCTCCTGATAACGACATCCTCCTGAGTAGTCCCCGCCCGGAGATCCGAATGGGGGACTATTTTACCTCCGGAATATTTTACCCAAGAGGATGCCATCATCATTTAATCATACAGTAAAGCTGCATGTCCTCGGGAAAAATTACGGCTGTAGTTTCCCCTTGCTTTCAGCCGTTCGCAGTACCAGCACAGCAAGGCCGTTTTGGTTAATGTTGCAAGGCCAGATCAGTCAATCATCCAGACTGTTGCCCCTGCAACTACTGAAAAGGCTGCTGCCCCTCTTCAGGAACCACACGTTTGTCTGGCCTCTCAACAGATACCCCTCCGTTGTGGTTGCACCTACGGTACGGCCATCTGTATCACTGAGGCACGCGAGCCTCCCCACCAACGGCAAGGTCCGTGGTTCATGGGGGGAGGTCATATCGATATAATCGTGAAAATTATCTACGGAACATGGCATAACTAAACTAAACAAACAGTGATTCGTCAGATTTTAATATTCATTTTCGAGTTGTTTCTTGGTCATTGACAGATTGAAACAGATTGTTATAACACAGTAAATGAAAATACCGTGTGGCTAGGGTCTCCCGCCGGGTAGATCGGTCGCACGGTGCAAGTCTTTCGAGTTGGCGCCTTTTCGGCGACTTGCGTGTCGATGGGAATGAAATGATGATGATAAGGACAACCCAACACCCAATACCTACGCAGAGAAAATCTCAGACCCAGCCGGGATTCTAACCCAGGCTGTTAGGTTCAAAATGGCTCTGAGCACTATGGGACTTAACTTCTGAGGTCATCAGTCCCCTGGAACTTAGAAGGGGAGGCCGCCAATTGTGAAATTCAGATTCGATTCATACTGTGCATAATGAAAGCTCATGGCCAGAGGTGTAATGTGGCAAAGCACCAAGATGCGCTTCTCAGCCGTTGTCGAGAAAATCGACAGTTAAAAGAAACCGTTGCAGTGAAATACTCCCTACTATTAATAATTTTCTACAGCGTCGTGGTGCAGCGGTAAGCGCTTGGGTTCGTAATCCGAAGGTCCCGGACCGAATCTCGCGCCATGCAACCTTTTTTTTTTAGTATTTGTTTTTGTAATTCATATATAATTCCTGGCAATCAGTTGCAACAATAATGCATATAATAAGTAGTTGAAAGTCGTTTGTCGTGGAAAAACTGGCGACTTCGAACATCATTATGTTTTCCGCAAACAAAGTTGTATTTCACAAATGTTATTAATTGTCTTCATAATGTTAACCACGTATAGTTAACGGAAGACGTAGAAACGATATTCCGAAACGAGTACGTATAGCGTAAGTCAAACGTTCGAATTAGAATAGAGATCCCACGAACACAAATTTGTTGTGGCAGGTATGAAATATAAACTCCGTTAATCGCTCGTTACACTTGAAGGACAGATGTTGAGTGGGCCGAAACGAGCCGCCGCATAACAGCGTAGTTGCCTGCTAACTTCGAAAAAAGGTAGATGCGGTCCCTAGCGCAACTTATAACATCGTCGAAAATCAGTGTGGACGGGAGAGCTTTGGTACACCCTGTTAAACAAACGGAAAAATGGAGGCGGTACAATTGGAGAGCGATCCGCCTTCACCAACATGCATAAGCAATTCATTAATTGAATTACAAAAAGTTAAGAAGAATAGAGTACAACAGTCGAGCAGCTCCTCGTAAGCCATTTCTGTCGTCAGCACTAAGCGTCGCTTGAGGTGGTGTAAAGACCAACGCCAATGGACAGTGGATGACTAGAAAGAAATAATCTGGATTGATGAATTACGCTTACCTTAAGGCAGTCCGATGGAAGGGTTCGGTTTGATGAATGACTGGAGAGTGGTACTTGCCACCATGTTTAGCACCATCAGTGAAGTACGGAAGAGATGGTGTTGAGGTATGGGAGTGTTTTTTTTTTTCTTTTTTTTCTTTTTTTTTTGCGTGTTGTGTCTAGAGTGTGGCGACTTTTTCTTCTGAGGAAGCAAGGTATGGGACATAGTTTCGCTTTATTGTGTATTTGCTTGCAAAGGAACTTGGGCTCTAAGTGGGTCCTTAAAGCCTGTGAATGTGTTGGTTAGGTAATCGTACGAGTGATTGACTGTAATTATTTACATATAAGATACCGAATAACTGAACATTGCATTATCTTTGCTGGCGCTGTGGGGGTGCAATAATGGCTCGAGGCATTATTTGTGGCAATGTGGTGGTTGGGCCTGGCCCACATTCGCAAGTTGGCGGACAATACCCCGGTACTCGTCTAATTTTTGGAAAAGACGGGTTGTCTGGTCTTTTATCTTCTCAGCGACGTATTTTTCTCCAGTCAGCTCGTGTATTTCTCTCGTCCTGCCCACCTTGGGGTGCCTAGGCTCCACTCCAAACGCCTGTTTTGTAGTGGTTGCAAACTACGTATATTAGAGTCACATATTGTTACCCAAGACGTCGAGCAGTACAGCAATGAGGGTTGTACTGTTGCTCGATAAAGTTTTAATTTCGTTGATAGGTTTAAATTCCTGCCCGTGAAAAACAGCATGAGTGCCCGTATCATCTTCATAGTATTCAATATTCTGTCTTGTACGTGTGGGGTAAAAGTCATCCCTTTATCCAATATCACTCCCAGGTATTTCGTCGTCGTAGTTCAGGGTATTGACTGTCCATTGATGACAAGTCGCATCCTCAGTTCCGGCTGTTTCTTCGTAAACAGTATTTTTTGTAGGGTTTAGGGTGGTTTTATTACTCTTCGCCCACTGTTCGGTGACGTCAAGTTGTCGCGGCATCCTGTTGACACGTTGTTCGATGTTCCTCCCAGAGGTTAGGAAGGCCGTGTCATCGGCTTACAGACTGGCGGTGTCGTGCTGAATGTTGGGAACGTCGTTAACTCACAAATTACAAAAGGAATGGCGAGATCACCGATCCCTGAGACGAGCCAGCTGAGACAGTTTTCAGTGATGACTTCTTCCCATCGATTTGTACAAAAAGACGCCTGTCCTGCAGAAAGTTGTCCATCAGCTTGATGTAACAGTCGACTAATTTGACTATAAGCTTGTTACGCCACACGCGATAGCATGCCGTTTCGATACCTAGCAAAACTCCAACTGTCGAGTTTTGTCTATTCAGGTTGAGTTGTATGGATTCTGTGATCCGAAGGAGCTGAAGATCCGAAGATAGCAGTGTCTAGAAGCCAAACTGTTCGTGGCGGATGATGTTATTTTCTTCCAGATAGTCTTTGAGACGCTGTAGCAGCACCAGTTCCAATATTTTACCGAGTGTGGGTAACAGACTAATGGGGCGGTAGCTGTCTGGCAACGTTGCTTTTTTTCTTCTTTTTGGAACAGAGATCGTCTTCATCATCTTCAGTTTGCAAGGAAGTAACCGTTGAGTAAGCACCTGTTGCCAATTCGAGTTAAGGGAATGATGGCCTTTCTCGGAAGATGATTAACATCGGCGTTGCTCACAGAGTTCTTGATATGCGACGAATTGTTCGTCTATCTGATGAGTTTTTTTTAACTTTAGCGGGAGTGGTAACAAAAGGCCTCTGTTGTGTGGGGAGTTGGAGAAAGTCGGCGATTCGTTGCCTGATACCGCCTCATCCCTTGCGTCATCTGCATCCTGTGGGGCAGAGCTGTCATGTGGTGTTCGTATATGTCGGCATAAAATTCAAATTGGCCAAGCGAGTCGTATATGAGGCCATCTGAGCCTCGTATTGCTCTCTTTGGTCGTCTCGGTTCGGCTAGTGCCCTGACAAGTTGCCACTTTTCTCTATTCTGGAGGAAAATTTAGTCCATCTTCGTTTCCCAGAGGCGTTTTTCGTGGTAATGATGTGAACCCGTAACTGAGCTCAAGGAAACGCTAAATGTGGAAGTAGATGAACAAATTTACGTCATTGTGTACTGTATACAGTACAGGAAACTTCGTGGTCATGACTGTATTAGCATGACAATGTACTCCGTCATTAAGCATCATATCTGAGGCAATGGTTTGTAGACAATAATATTTCTGAAATATATTCGCCTGTAGGGAATGGCAACGTCAACCCAATGGAGCCCCTTCCGGATGAGTTACAACATAGGCTTCGCCCCAAACCCACATCCAACATCACCACTTTCTATGCTTTCGGCTCTTGAGAAAGAGTGGGAAGGCTTTCCCCCATAGACTTTCAGATACTACATTGATATTGCCTCCAGCAGAGTTCAACCCGTCATACAGGGCGTTACACACTTCTAGAGTTTACAGAGGGGACTATGTCCGTAAGGGGGAGACTTGCCTCATCGTCACTCCCCCAAATCTGGAATACAGAGTTTTTTATTCATATACTGAATGGATAACCGCGATTATTCTCTCGGATATTGAAAGTTTTATGTGTCACCTACAAAATTTACTTTTCTTGGCATGACACGTCTTCAACCTGGCCAATTCATTTATGTTCACCCCCCTCCCTCCAGCTGGATTAATTTCTGCCAACGTCCATGTCTGTGTCGTTCGTCATTTATTTTCTTATTTTGGAACGATCCATGACAGAGTTCGAGTACGACTCGTACAACACAGAAAACGGAAGTAGGCTGCTAGAGGGAGGTGGGGCTCATTCTCCCTTTCCGCTCCTCTCCCACCCGGAGGTCAAAGCCCTCGTTTGTTGACTGCCAAGATATAGTGTCAGCACTATACAACTTATCTATTATTTACGTCTCTCCTTCGCTATTATAACTTTTGGAATGAAACTAATTCCATTGTACATTGTTTGGTTGATAACACCTTATAATAGAAGCCTTTACCGATATAATTATAGTAACAGTAGTATAATTATTTCCGTAGTGTATTCGACGGTTTTTTCTGGAGCAGCACTGAAAGACACGTTGAACTTCTTGAAGATAAGCATTTTTGTCTGTGACAGTCATTTTAATTTCAGATGAAGCTAAAATACATGAAAAAATTATGCTTCAAATAGTACTAATGCCAATGTCAGTTATTACTCGTTTTTCTCAGTCTTGAGCGTATTGCAGTTTAAGAAAGTTTTACACCAAATGCGTTTCGATTTTTAAAAAATGTCATGAGTGGCGGTTGGTGTTCGTTCCTCCGTTTTATAGCTTCTGAGGATTTTTCCTCGTTGTTGACTGGAGCTGTCGCTAGAAAAAAGCTGGTTGCAATGTCACGTTTCCTGATTTTTCGGTTTTAGGATCCGGTTTCCTTTTGCTACATTTGTGTTATGTGCACTTAACTGCACTTTGTTCAACTTCATACAGGTTGCCTCTATAGACATAATTATAGTTCTTTCACCTGTGTTGTACTGAGCACAGCGTTTTTGTGTCCTGCAAAACGAGTGAAACCACAGTAAATTTTCTTGCGTGAGGTTTTGCGAAAGTGATGTGCAAAATAACGTGAGAGCAGCAAAGAGAAAGAGGGTTCCTACAACCGAAAAATGGCGAAGGGAATAAGCGTAACCAAGTGTTCTCCACTGCAACCAATTCCAACAAAGAAAGGACAATTTGTCGATTTTAAAACATGTGAGAAGGAGTAATAAACAACAGCCACCACTGATGATGCTTTGTAAATAAAAGGAAAACGAAGCTGCTGTAAAAGACTCTTGAATTCCAGTACGCTTAGTACAGAACAAAAACAAATAATACAACAAATGACTGTTTGCAACAGTTAATTATGCAAAATTTGTGTTCAGTGCACTTTACTAATTTAAACGTAAATAATGTACATTACAAGAAATATGAAGACTGAAAAGAATATTCAAATAACATGCAATATGACTATAATCTTTACTCCCTCAACTTTTTTTCTCATTTTGGTCTACATTCTTTTGGTACCTGACAAAAGCATAATAGTAATTATTCAACAGGGTCAGTCATAAAACAAAAATATTGATACAAGAGACTGGACTTCATGACGTATCAAGTCAACAAGTACAAGCTTTACCGTGCAAAATGAGTTTGCGCAAGTAGTATCTTCAACAATTGAATGTTTATCCAAGACGTTTATCAGCTGCCGCCAGCCTTCACGGAAATACACAAAAGTTTTCCGTGGGAAAGTGTAATGTACAGATAGGCGCGTGGTAAAGCCTGTACGAGTGGACGGAGCCTTGCTGATTTACTCACCCTTATTCATGAAGTACTTGATGATTCTTATCCAGAAGAGTACAAGCTGTTGGTACTTTTCATTCTCTTCAATAATGCGCTGCTTGCGCTGGCGACGGGAAAGACGCGCTCGCTTAGCTTTTTTCGAACGCAATACAGCAGGAACATCTTGGTCGACTAACTTTCGACGGCGTGGGTTCACGCCGCTGGGCCCCGCAATCGCAACCATAGGCTGTGACATTTGCGGAAAAAATATCTGACCTGAGTACTGCAGCGACAGATGCACCGCGCGACTTCGCCGACCCCTCAGCACTACTGCCAATATGTGAGGTGCCGCCCCGCGTTGCCAGCGCTGCCGACGGCAGCGCCGCTCGGCGGCATTCGGTGCTCTGCGCGCAGCGCGGCGCCAATTCAAAACGAGCAAACAAAAGAAAATAGTGTCCATCTCCATTACCCGACAAGGCCAATTTAAAGGTTGTCAAGTCAATTAAATACCATGGATTGCAGTTACGAACACCTAAATTTGAGCCTTCACACAGAAGATGTCGTGGGGGACGGAGAACCGTAGACTGCATTTTATTAGTAGGACACTTAGAAATGAGTATAATGACCTTTCTGGAGACTAGAAATCTACTCTGTAGGTATCAGCATGGGTTTCGAAAAACACGGTCGTGTGAAACCCAGCTCGCGCTATTCGTCCACGAGACTCAGAGGGCCATAGGCACGGGTTCACAGGTAGATGCAGTGTTTCTTGACTTCCACAAGGCGTTCGATACAGTTCCCCACAGTCGTTTAATGAACAAAGTAAGAACATATGGACTATCAGACCAATTGTGTGATTGGTCTGAAGAGTTCCTAGATAACAGAACGCAGCATGTCATTCTCAATAGAGAGAAGTCTTCCGAAGTAAGAGTGATTTCAAGTGAGCCGCAGGGGAGTGTCATAGGACCGTTGCTATTCACAATATACATAAATGACCTTGTGGATGACATCGGAAGTTCACTGAGGGTTTTTGCGTATGATGCTGTGGTGTATCGAGAGGTTGTAACAATGGAGAATTGTACTGAAATGCGGGAGGATCTGTAGCGAATTGACGCATGGTGCAGAGAGTGGCAATTGAATCTCAATGTAGACAAGTGTAATGTGCTGTGAATACATAGAAAGAAAGATCCCTTATCATTTAGCTACAAAATAGCAGGTCAGCAACTGGAAGCAGTTAGTTCCATAAATTATCTGTGAGTACGCATTAGGAGTGATTTAAAATGGAATGATCAAATAAAGCTGATCGTCGGTAAAGCAGATGCCAGACTGAGATTCATTGGAAGAATCCTAAAGAAATGCAATCCGAAAACAAAGGAAGTAGGTTACAGTACGCTTGTTCGCCCACTGCTTGAATACTGCTCAGCAGTGTGGGATTCGTACCAGATAGGGTTGACAGAAGAGATAGAGAAGATCGAGCGGGGTGCAGCGCGCTTCGTTACAGGATCATTTAGTAATCGCGAAAGCGTTACGGAGATGATAGATAAACTCCAGTGGAACACACTGCAGGAGAGACGCTCAGTAGCTCGGTACGGGCTTTTGATGAAGTTTCGAGAACATACCTTCTCCGAAGAGTCAAGCAGTATATTGCTCCCTCCTACGTATATCTCGCGAAGAGACCATGAGGATAAAATCAGAGAGATTAGAGCCCACACAGAAGCATACCGACAATCCTTCTTTCCACGAACAATACGAGATTGGAATGGAAGAGAGAAACGATAGAGCTACCATCAGGTGGCTTGCGGAGTATGGATGTAGATGTAGAATTCAGTAAATTTACTGAAGAGAGTGCCTACACTACATACGTCTACATCTACATATACATCTACATCCATACTCCGCAAGCCACCTGACGGTGTGTGGCGGAGGGTTGTTCGTGGAAAGAAGGATTGTCGGTATGCTTCTGTGTGGGCTCTAATCTCTCTGATTTTATCCTCATGGTCTCTTCGCGAGATATACGTAGGAGGAAGCAATATACTGCTTGACTCTTCGGAGAAGGTATGTTCTCGAAACTTCATCAAAAGCCCGTACCGAGCTACTGAGCGTCTCTCCTGTAGTGTGTTCCACTGGAGTTTATCTATCATCTCCGTAACGTCCATCCTCGTCTGATGTACTGCAGCGTAGTATGGGATCTTTACTATATAGAATTGGTGGACGGCTCGCTTTGTATTATCATGAAACAGGGGAAGGTGTGTCACGTATATGATACATGAGTTAGGGTGACAATGATTTAAACAAAGACGTTTTTAATTTCAGGAGACCTTTTCGAAAAAATACAAATACCAGCTTTATCTTTCGACTACGAATATACTTTGTTGAGTGCTACCTGAATAGGAAGAAATGACGCCCATGGTAAAATAAGAGAATTCAGAATTCGCACAGAAAGATTTAGGTGTTCATTTTATCTACTTACTGTTCGAGAGCAGAACGATAGAGAAATAGTCTGAAAGTGGTTCTATGCACCCACTGCCAAATATTTGAGAGTGGATTGTAGAATAAACATATGGATGTAAAAGTAGTCTGGCCGTTGGAAGGATCGAGCGTTGTCATGTGACAATGACATCTGCATCTATACTCCACAAATCACCATGAAGTGTGTAGCAGAGGGTTCTTGTTATTGTATCATAGATTAAGGCTTCTGTTCGGGCTTAACGACAAGCGCCGGCACGAAGATGAAGAACGCAAGAGCAGAGAAGGCTGTGAGACGACGTCAGCCAATAGCCCGCTGACTAGCACGGCACAAGGACAGGAGCGGCCTCTGTACGAAGAGAATATAAGCGTCGCTCCTGCCAGCCTCGGCCGGACAGTACTAGACCGGCACTAGCAGACCCGGACACTAGAAGACGGATGTCAGCAGAGGCACTAGCAGCGAGTGTGAATAACTTACATGGACATTGTAATTACCGAAGGACACTGACTGCTTGCATGTCGCCAATCACTTGCGACACGTTCTTGTAAACACAAGTTAAGAATTGTCAATCTACTTTATTATAATAACCATTAATGTGATTTGCTTGGATTTTTGTATAGCTAACCAAGAAAGCGGCATCCAACAGGCACCCTATAAGAGACGAGTGGGCAGGACCCCACAGTTTCCACCCATTCTGTTCTTTCTGTTCAAGAATGGAACGCCTAAATAACTACTAAACATACGACCCTGTGTGATATATATGTGAGGAGAGGTGAATACTAGTAATTTAAACAAAACTGAGTAGTATGCAATTTAAAGTAGATCAGTTTACAGACATATTATTATTTAGAGAATATACAATGAGTAACCAACACCTCGTCAGCTGAGCTATCCAGTCATGCCACATCATCTAATTTAAAGAATCAGTTTGCTGATAGGACGAAGAATTCCGCCTTATGCAAGACACATTTTTTTTGTTTTGTTTCACCCACACATGTTTCAGAACTTTTTGTGCTACCTTTAGTGGGTTAGTTTTTATTTTCTAACTGTAAAATTGTTGTTACATATTACCATTTAGCGACGCTTATGGTATATAATATTTACAATTGTGAATGAATAATTGTTGTAAAATATTATACATCATTTGTTCATAGTTCACAGTTGAGATATGTATTAACGACTTGATGCACTGATTGTTGTTAATAGCATTATGACAAAGTTCTACTTACAGCTTAATTGGCAGAAAGAGTGGATGTATGCATTAATTTACATGCCTCACGTTATTTTATTAGACATTCATTATGGTAGCTACTGTGCTACACAATCTACAACTTCTCATCTGCAAACAGCAAAACATAATTTTTATTTTTCTGTTTATTATGCATTTACAAACGGAAATGAGTGTATATTACGTTTTTTTGTGTGTAACTTAACGGTTTTGATATTGTGGCGCTTTCTCATATGTTGTTGGCGAAGTGAATAGGCTGATTTCGTGACCTATGGTCGCTTGACACTGCACTTTCGCCGATTTTTCAAAACATTTACAGAGTTTTCGCCTCCATTACGTGTTTTTGTGGCTGTGTAGTATTCATTTGTTTCGTAGCGTGAATTTGCTGGGTGAGGCGCCTGAGTTTGAAATGTATTTGGCGTCTGTGGTGTGTGTGTGTGTGTGTGTGTGTGTGTGTGTGTTTTCGGGACTGGGGCAGAGAGAGAAAGAGAGAGAGAGAGAGAGAGAGAGAGAGAGAGAGAGAGAGGGGGGGGGGGCAGAGAGAGGGAGGGAGAAAGAAATTTTTTTCCCCAGGAGTAGTTTTGGTGTGGGTGTTATTTGCATAGTTCTTCTATTGTGGTGAAGAAGGTTTTCTTGCACAGTGATGTGAATTCATTCAGTACTTTCTTTTCTTGGGCTATTGATTTTTGGATGTGATAGTTTTCTTCTATCGTTAATTTTTGCTATAAGCTGCTACTAGTTTTAAGGATGTGTAAGTTTCAATGTTTGTTGGGTGGTGATTGTGTGCTATCAGGTGATCTGCAAATGTTGAGTGTGAGCTATTGCTTTTCAGTGCTGTGAGGTGTTCTGTATACCTGTTTTGAAATTCCTGCATGTTTGGCCCCATATACAGATTAACAGTAGTTGCAAATAAGTTGGTATATACTGGACTGGCTGTATTTGTCAGTGTTGGTGGTATTTCGTCCAGGTCTGTTTTGTATTGTGTTGTTGGTTCTGTATGCTATGTTGAGTCCTTGTTTCTTTAGTATATTACCCACTCTGTGTGTGACTTTGTTGTTGTAAGTCATTATGTGCAATTTGTTGCGTACTGTCTGCTGATTTGATATATGTTGTATTGTGTTTTTTTGTGTGTGTTGTTCGTTTTTGTATTTTGTGGTTTATTTTATTTACTCTCTTTGCATCATAACCATTCTCCTCTGAAATTTGTTTTATTGTGTTCAGTTCTTGTGTGTATTCATGTTTGTTTATGGGTATTTTGTTCAGTCTATGTAGTAAATATCCGAAGCTGGCTTCTTTGTGAGTTATGGGGTGACTGGATTGGTTATGAATAATGGTGCTGGTGACTGTGGGTTTTCTCTAGACTGTGAATTCATGTTTGTTGTTTCTCTTGTGTAGGTTGAGATCTAAGAAATTAAGCTTTTCATCTGTTTGTGTCTCTATACTTAACTGCGTTTGTGGGTGGATAGAGTTTATTTTGTCATAAAGTTCTGTTATGCGAGACTGTGGTTCATCTATTAAGCAATTTATGTCACCTACATATCTGTACCAATATATTATTTTGTATTGTTTTGGTATTACTATTTTGTCAAATATTTGTTTTTCTATCTGAGTGAGGAACATGTCAGCTAGGAGGCCACCGATTGGAAATCCCATGGGTAATCCATCTTGTTGACAGTAAAATCTGTTGTTGAATGTGAAGCAGTTTTTCTCTGCGATGAGCCTGAGTATGGCTGATATTTCTTGTATGTTTATATTGGGCATGTTTCCTTGTAGTTGGAGGTTTGTTTCTATGATGTATATGGTTTCTTCAGTTGGGATGTTTGTGTACATGAAAATTATGTCAAATGAACTCAATGTTGCTGTGTTTGGTATGTTTTCATTTCTCATTTTTTTCTATTATTCACTTAAATTTTTTAGACTTCTGTTTTCAGTGTACTAGTATATTGTCTGTAGCCAGTGTGTGTGTGTGTGTGTGTGTGTGTGTGTGTGTGTGTGTGTGTGTGTGTTTGGCTAAGTAGTATGCTGTTGCTTTGCTAAGTTTATCAGTGGAAGAACAGATATTCCAGGTTGTTGAACTTTAGGCAATGATTTTAGGGTAGGGGGTCTTGGAATTTTTCTATATCATTCTTTTAATCTGTATTTTTGCGAAAATTGTTTATGTGTTTTCCAGGGTTTTCTGTACCTTACTTTGGTAGCGGTTTGTTGGAACACTTCTTAATTCTGTGATGTTGGTGCTTTGGAGGTATTCTAATGTTTTGCCAATGTATTCCTGTTTGTTTATAACTACTACTGAATTACCCTTGTCGGATTTTGTGATGATGGCATTTTCTTGTGTTAATTTGTTCTGTAGGGTTTTTCTTCGGCACTCCTTGTGCTTTCTTTTATGGTGCTTTTGTTCTCTTTGATTATGTTTCTTATTTCCTCAGCAACTTGTTCTCTTGTTAGACTTGCATTTAATTCAGGTGCGATTAGTTTTTTCTTGTTGCTTTATGATGTGTTCAGTTTCTGTTATGATATTTTCTACTGTCTTGTGTGGCACCACTGTGTTTATGTTATGTTTGGGACCCTTTTCAAGTAGGTTGCTTTCTTGTTCAGATAATTTCTGTCTGTTAATCACCCTTTTGTGAAAGGTGTGTCCATTGTATTGGTGGTGGGATTGGTAAGTGTTTGTGTGGTTTATCGTTTTCGTGAGTTTCTTTTGTTGGTTTGTCTGTTTTCTGCCTATTTGGATATCTGTGTATGTTCTAACCATATACGGTACATCAATTCATCAAAAAATTGTGGATACTGTATGTGATTTGCTAGTTCCATATGCAATTTGTATAGTTCAATATTCATAGCCTGTTTTTTGGAATGCCAAGATCGGATTTCATGCTTTATCAGCATGATTTCAGCCTTACGTTTTGTCTGCAGTACAGCTGACGACATGTTGTTTGCTGTTATGGTTACATAGTTAGGTACTATTTTATAAGCCAAACATATTGTCAAACGAAGTAGTTTTATCATTTTGTAGCTTGCCACTGTAGTAATTGGGGCAGGAAACATGGGGTTGTTGTGCATCTTATGTTGAGCAAATATATTCTGCATTAGAATGTTAATAGTGTTGCATTCTGCACAACTAAAACTTCGGAAACCATATGGTTTTAACAATATAGCATTATTAGGTGCAGGCCCATGTAACCACAGGAGTGTGTGTTTATCTCCACGATAATTTCTCTCATGCCAGTAACTTCCTGGTTCTGACTCCAGACAGTGGAATAATGCTTCAGAACTGATAGCACGGTTGATTTACGTGAAATGTTTCAAACTCCATCTATCAGGAGCTTCGTCTTGTATAAACCACGTTACTTCTTAATAGTCTGTTACATCACTACAACACACTCATGTTTACTGTACACCAACAAAAGAGGTGCTACCCTCCTCGACATGCATGCATCTGGAGAGAACTCGTGCATTTGGATGGGTTCCATGGGTAAGATTCGTGCAGAACAGTCTTTACTGAAAAGCGGCTATGAACATAGTTCGCCTTGTTCCTTCACGAGATATGAAATGTAGTGGATGTTGGACCCTCATACCTCTTGTTAGTTGCAGGTTAAATTGGGGACAGAGTTGCAGGGAGGGTTGGTCGAGGACAATGTAGGAGTGATCTGTCAATCTCAGACTTTATCCTACGAATGCAAACATACTCTGTAATGCCCATCCACACAGGAAAAAATGGCAAGTCGTTATTGTAAATTCTGCACTATGATGGATGTGACGGAAATATGTAGACAACCAAAATGCATCGGTACAGTTTATTGTACATGGCCGAATGGACATACTGCACAGTCATATATCTGCATTCTCAGTCTAGTCTATGGTACCAGCAAAGTAGTGGAAGGGTGCTGTAGCAATGATACAGAAATCAGGAAGCATTCAGCTGTGTCATTGGCTGGCATTGAAATTACGGAACAACTGGTATGCTTTGTTTTATATGACTGAATGGACTGCAATGTAGTATAGGGTCTATATGACCGAGTGGATGTACTGCACAGTCATCTATCTGCATTCGCAATCTACACTACTGGCCATTAAAATTGCTACACCAAGAAGAAATGCAGATAATAAACGGGTATTCATTGGACAAATATATTATACTAGAACTGACATGTGATTACATTTTCACGCAATTTGGGTGCATAGATCCTGAGAAATCAGTATCGAGAACAACCACCTCTGGCCGTAATAACGGCCTTGATACGCCTGGGCATTGAGTCAAACAGAGCTTGGATGGAGTGTACAGGTACAGCTGCCCATGCAGTTTCAACACGAGACCACAGTTCATCAAGAGTAGTGACTGGCGTATTGTGACGAGGCAGTTGCTCGGCCACCATTGACCAGACGCTTTCAGTTGGTGAGGGATATGGAGAATGTGCTGGCCATGGCAGCAGTCGAACATTTTCTGTATCCAGAAAGGCCCGTGCAGGACCTGCAACATGAAGACATGCATTATCCTGCTGAAATGTAGGGTTTCGCAGGGATCGAATGAAGGGTAGAGTCACGGATCGTAACACATCTGAAATGTAACGTCAACTGTTAAAAGTGCCGTCATTGCGAACAAGAGGTGACCGAGACGTGTAACCAATGGCACCCCACACCATCACGCCGGATGATACGCCAGTATGGCGACGACGAATACACGCTTCCAATGTGCGTTCACCACGATGTCGCCAAACTCGAATGCGACCATCATGATGGTGTAAACAAAACCTGGATTCATCCGAAAAATGACGTTTTGTCATTCGTGCACCCAGGTTCGTCGTTGAGTACACCATCGCAGGCGCTCTTGTCTCTAGATGCAGCGTCAAGGGTAACCGCAGCCATGGTCTACGAGTTGATAGTCCATGCTGCTGCAAACGTCGTCGAACTGTTCGTGCAGGTGGTTGTTGTCTTGCAAACGTCCCCATCTGTTGACTCAGGGATCGAGACGTGGCCGCACGATCCGTTACAGCCATGCGGATAAGATGCCTGTCATCTCGACTGCTAGTGATACGAGGCCGTTGGGATCCAGCACGGCGTTCCGTATTACCCTCCTCAACCCACCGATTCCATATTCTGCTAACAGTCATTGGATCTCGACCAACGCGAGCAGCAATGTCGCGATACGATAAACCGCAATCGCGATAGGCTACAATCCGACCTTTATCAAAGTTGGAAACGTGATGGTACGCATTTCTCCTCCTTACACGAGGCATCACAATAACTTTTCACCAGGCAATGCCGGTCAACTGCTGTCTGTGTATGAGAAATCGGTTGGAAACTTTCCTCGTGTCAGCACGTTGTAAGTGTCCACCGGCGCCAACCTTCTGTGAATACCCTGAAAAGCTAATCATTCGCATATCGCAGCATCTTCTTCCCGTCGGTTAGATTTCGCGTCTGTAGCACGTCATCTTCTTGGTGTAGCAATTTTTATGGCCAATGCTACAGAAATTGGAAACCAAACTGGTGTGGCATTGGATGGTGTTTAAATTATGGAATAACTGATAACATTGCTAACATTGATCACACTATCAACTGTAGTTAATATTACAGTACATGGTCCCTTATCAATGGTGTCTTTCTCGCCTATTCATCCACTGGTGTGCTGTTGATTACCACATATTTGATTGACTGACGCCACTTGGTTAAGATGGAATAACCATGGATATCTGCTACTTTTCGCTATAGAGTGTCAGATTAATTGCAGAGGTCATCTTCTTCAGACAGTTGTTCGGAAGTATTCCTCAATGCTACACACTCACCCTACTTCAATATGCTGCAAACCCCTTCACATGTTTTTCTTTTTCACCAATAAGATAGCAGTACCTCTTTTTATTTCTGCATGTGTTGTGAACTGCACCTTCTCGCAATGCTCAACACTCGAACAGTAATCATGTGACTTACTTATTGACTTGTTCCTGTTGGATCACAGAGCAGCAGTAAAGACCTTCCACCTGGTTCTGTTGGCAGCCAAACATTTCACTTCACTCCATGTTTTACCAGCTTTCAAAACTTCTTCTTCCACCGTTCTTTTCCATGTCTTTTTCAGGCGGCCACATCTCCATGTTCCTTGTGGGTTGCAATCCAGTGATGCCTTTTCAACAGCTCCCTGTTGTTTGCGTATTGTGTGACTAATCCATCTCCATTTTCTTTCCTTTATTTGTCCATGGATTGGTCGCTGGTTTGTCATCCCACACAATTCGTCATTTGATATCACATGGGGCCACTTCACATTTATAATTTGCTGAAGACACCTGTGTATAAAGACTTGCAGCTGGTTTATAATCATGTTTGTTACCTTCCATGTTTCGCAACTATACAGGAGGACTGACTTTAAGCTGCTATTGAACAAGCGCAGCTTGGTTCGTCTCGAGATGTTCTTATTACTAAATACAGGGTACAGTTACACAAAGGCTCCATTTGCCTCCCGTATCCGACTCATTACATCCTTCTCGGCCGCTCCATCTTTACAGACGGAAGTTCCAATTCCTTTCCATACACTGTTAGCTTAGCTTGTTTTTCAGATCACACTCTCATTTACTTAGTTTTTTTGAACATTTATTTTAAGTCCTGCATTTCCTGCTTCCTCTTTCGGTCTTTCCAGCTTTTCTTCCATGTCACGCAATCTCTGCGAGAGCAGACAGATATAGTCAGCAAAGTCAAGGTCTTCAGTCCTGTCTTGCATTCCCCACTGAATACCTCTTCTCCTACCATCAACAACGCTTTTCATTGCGCTGTCCAGTACCAACAAGAACAAGGTAGATGCCAGAATACATCCCTGTCTCACCCCAGCGTTTGTTTGGACAGATTCAGTAAGTTTCCCACTGTGTAGCACCCTAAATTCATATCCATCATACAAGGCTTTAACAATATTTATCATCTTAGGTGGTATTCCATATTCTTCCAAGGTATGTCACATAACTCTCCTGTTAAGGGAGTCAAATGCCTTTTCAAAATCAATAAATGTAAGTTAGAATGTGTACTGCCAATCCACACTCTGCTCAAGTATTATACGCACTGTGTTGATGAGATCGACACAACTTCTGTGCTCTCTAAACCCAGCTTGCTCTTTTCTCAGTCGTGCCTCAACTGGGTCCTTGATACGATTTAGCATCAATCTACAGAGTACTTTACTTCGTACAGATGGGAGGGCGATGCCTCGCCAATTATTACAGTTGGTAGTATTCCCTTTCTTTGGCAACTTAATAATCAGTCCTTCTTTCCAATCCTTTGGTATTTTATCTTCTGACCCTATCTTATCAAACAATGGATGCAGTAGATTTACAGTGGTGTCAATGTCTGCTTTTAGCACCTCAGGTGCAATATTAGCTATTCCTGGAGCCTTCCTGTTCTCTATCTGTTTCAGAGCTATTTTAATTTCAGTCTTAGCTGGTGTGTTTACATTGATTCTGTTACTGGCTTATGGAAAATTCCGTTGCCTCTCCCTCTCTTCAGGTTGCTCTCTGTTTAAGACTCCAGAAAAATGTTCTCTCCGTCTTCTAAGTTGCTCTTCTCCTGTCATCAACAGTCGACCCTCCTTGCTTTTAACAGGTCTGTTCTTGTTGAAACCTTTTTTGGACAACATTCTATTGATGCGGTACAGTTCATTTGTATCACCCCTTGCTGTGGCTGTATCTGCCCTCAGAGCTTGCTCATCCATCCACTTTCTCTTATCATTACACACACTCCTCTTTATTTGAGAGTCATTTGCTGCATACTCAGCTTGCATTCGAGTTTTCTGCTGTCTTATTTTACTCGTATTTAGTTTTACCTTAATCTCCTTCCTACAGGTGATCAAATTCCATGTGCACTCAGACATCCAATCTTTCTTCAATTGGTTTTCAAAGCCAAGGACCTGTTTGGTCACATTGCAACAGACGTCCTTAATCTGAGTCCATGTATCATCAACAATATTTTCATCATTTTCCTGTGCTTCTTGGAGTGCCTCGTAGCGGTTCCTTAGCTCAATACAGAAAGGTTCTTGTTTTGCTGTTATTCTAAGTTTTCCCACATCATATTTTTTGTTCCGCTGTTCGAACTTTCTATTTGTAGCCATGAATTTTAGTCTAAAATTTGCAACAATAAGGTGATGATCACTGCCAGCATTAGCCCCACGTTTACTTCTCACTTTCATCAATGACACTAGAAATTTTTTGCTTAGCACTATATGATCAATTTGGTTTCCCGTTCTGTGATCAAGGGATACCCATGTAACCTTATGGCAATTCTTGTGTGGGGATAATGTACCTCCAATCACCAAATCGTGTCTGGCACAGAAATTTAAAAACATATCCCCATTTTCATTCATTTCTCCGATACTGTGGACTCCCTTCACATGTTCTAGACCTTCATTGTTCTTTCAAATTTTTGCATTTAGGTCTCCAATAAAAATCTAGATGTCTCTCTCTCTCTCTCTTACTGGTACCTTTAATGATGCCACGGAGAGGTAAAACTCTTTTTTCTGTTCAGTATCTGAGGTTTCTGTAGGAGCATAGCATTGGATAACGGTGACATTTCGAATGTTTGTCTTAAAATGTGCTGTCAGTAGTCTTTCTGAAACCGGTTTCCATTCCATAAGGCTCTTTTTCGCTAATTTGGTTAAGTCCAATTCCATTTCTGTGCTCTGCATCCTCTCCAGTGCGTCGAGAGTATAAACAGGTGCATCCATCTTGTGTTTGGGTTTCTCCAAAATCTAGCCATCTCACCTCACTGAGTCCGAGAACGTCCAACCTGTAACTCGTCATCTCCTTTGTAACCTGTTTCTGTCTGCTGGCATCTCTTAATGTTCTAATATTCCAGAAACCTATTTTTGTTTTCCTTTCCATGCTAAAGGTCGTCATATTTCAGTCCGTCCGGCTGTTCTTTTCTGCTGTTTCTTTAATCGTTTGTTTTTGGTAGTGCCGGTGATTGGCCCACAGCTTCCTAGTCTGTTTGTGGGGCTGCCAACTAAGAGCTTCTAGACTTGCCCGATTTTCTTTTAAGGGTGTATTCCCCTAGGACGACAGGCTTCCCTACGCCTAAGAGTCCCCCCTACCTTTTATCATGATTTGAGATGGTGGGAAAAGGAATGTTAAGGACAGGTTTGGGACAGGTAAAAAGGACCAGTGGGCCATTTTGGCTCCTCCCCTCTAGCTACAGTAATCATGTACATGACTGCAAAATGAGGAAACAATGCTCTCCGAAATGGAGCACTGAGACATCCGCCACCCCACCGCTGTGGAAGATGAACTGTATACGTCATTGCCTTCAGATACCTGTTGGATAAGCTCTAGAATGCCAAAAATTCTTCATTTTCATATGTTGCGATGTCTTCCACAGTTTTTTTTCAATGAGAACCATCACCTCTGTGTTTTATTTCTACCATCCTATGTGTTGCAAGAAACTGCAGTTTTACACTACGTGATATCCAGCTTACTGTGAAAGCCAACGGATCGAAATATGTTAATGTTCATTTAGCACGTAACACAGATCTTAAATTCATGGGAGAAAAACAATATGTATGTTAATCAAAATATCCACGGGTGTACTGCCGGTCTATAGTGTCCAACGGGCACAATATTTCGGCGATCAAACATGTCGCCATCATCAGGTGAACTGACGGACTGAGCTCCTGAGAACGCGCCGGCACGGAGATCCGTACGCTATGGCTGCTCAGGGGGAACTGGGTTCGGTCGCGGCGGCGGCCGATTTAAATACCCTCCGCCCGCGGCGCGCTCCCTCCGCCGTCCGCGCCCCGCGCCACGGTAGCGCGGTGGAACAGATTGCGACGGCGTCTGAGATGACGTCGGTGTGATGGCTCTGTCCGCCGTGGTCGTCACAACTATGCGTTTACTCGATTTACTCTTGATTAACCCAATCGCTGGTTCCCAAGCCTTACTAAGATTATAGCCACAGTCACGGTTTATGAGGTCGTCATTGGTGCGAATTTCGATGGCCTCTCTAACAACGCTGTCCCAGTATCTCGACGTCTGTACCAGAATCCTCGTGCGGTCATACTCCATAGCGTGATTTTCCGATAAACAATGTTCAGCGACCGCCGACTTGCTCGGATACATCAGTCGAGTGTGCCTTTGGTGTTCACGGCATCGATCCTCGACGGTACGCATCGTCTGACCAATATACGACTTGCCACATTGACACGGAATCTGGTACACGCCAGCCTTCCTCAAACCGAGGTCATCTTTGGCGCTCCCCACTAGTGCACGAGTTTTATTCGGAGGACAAAACACAGTTCCGACTCGGTGTTTCTTCAGAATGCGGGCGATTTTCCCCGAGAGTGCGCCTGTGTATGGAATAAATGCAGATCAGCGTTGACCCTACAGAGAAGGTGGAGAACAAGACGAGGGTTCTTCTCAAGGACGCAGATTTACCGGAGGGTGACGCTAAGAAATTGTTACCCCAAGGTCCGGTACCGCCTAGACTATATGGACTCCCGAAGGTTCACAAAGAGGGGGTACCATTACGCCCCATTGTCAGTAACATCAGGGCACCTACATATTTGTTGGCCAAATACCTGACGGGAATATTAAGTCCTTATGTGGGTAAATGCCCTCATCACATCCGTAATTCCGTGGATTTTGTTAAACGCCTTGATAGCTTCAGGTTGGATGAGTCAGATATCATGGTGAGTTTTGACGTCGTTTCCTTGTTTACGAGGGTACCCCTGCGAGAGTCGCTAGAGTTGATTAGTCAGAGGTTTGACGAGAATACCACTGAACTTTTTAGGCATGTCTTGACTTCCACGTATTTTCTTTTTAATGGAGAATACTACGAACAAACGGAAGGAGTCGCCATGGGTATCCCACTCTCACCGGTGGTAGCGAATTTGTACATGGAGAACTTCGAGGAGGAAGCCCTGTCGTCATTCGAATGGAAACCTACTTGCTTTTTCCGTTACGTGGACGACACGTTCGTCATCTGGCCACATGGTATGGATAAACTCCTTGACTTCCTTGCACATCTAAACTCCATACACCCCAACATCAAATTCACTATGGAGACTGAAACGGAGGGTAAATTACCTTTCCTTGACGTCTTGGTCAGGAGAAGGGCTGACGGCACCTTAGGTCATGGGGTGTATCGAAAGACAACACACACGGATCTGTATTTGCACGCAGACAGCTGCCACCACCCTTCACAGAGGAATGGGGTACTTAAAACTCTAGTACATAGGGCGCGCACTATCTCTGACACAGAGAGTCTACCCCAGGAATTGGAACAACTGAGAACTGTATTTCGAAAAAATGGGTACTCAGAGTGGCAGATCCAACATGCTCTCCGCCCAACCACTGCATCACAACCTGTTGAGATGGATGAAGTCACGAGGGAGGAGGTAGGCACTGCATTTATTCCATACACAGGCGCACTCTTGGGGAAAATCGCCCGCATTCTGAAGAAACACCGGGTCGGAACTGTGTTTTGTCCTCCGAATAAAACTCGTGCACTAGTGGGGAGCGCCAAAAATGACCTCGGTTTGAGGAAGGCCGGCGTGTACCAGATTCCGTGTCAATGTGGCAAGTCGTATATTGGTCAGACGATGCGTACCGTCGAGGATCGATGCCGTGAACACCAAAGGCACACTCGACTGATGTATCCGAGCAAGTCGGCGGTCGCTGAACATTGTTTATCGGAAAATCACGCTATGGAGTATGACCGCACGAGGATTCTGGTACAGACGTCGAGATACTGGGACAGCGTTGTTAGAGAGGCCATCGAAATTCGCACCAATGACGACCTCATAAACCGTGACTGTGGCTATAATCTTAGTAAGGCTTGGGAACCAGCGATTGGGTTAATCAAGAGTAAATCGAGTAAACGCATAGTTGTGACGACCACGGCGGACAGAGCCATCACACCGACGTCATCTCAGACGCCGTCGCAATCTGTTCCACCGCGCTACCGTGGCGCGGGGCGCGGACGGCGGAGGGAGCGCGCCGCGGGCGGAGGATATTTAAATCGGCCGCCGCCGCGACCGAACCCAGTTCCCCCTGAGCAGCCATAGCGTACGGATCTCCGTGCCGGCGCGTTCTCAGGAGCTCAGTCCGTCAGTTCACCTGATGATGGCGACATGTTTGATCGCCGAAATATTGTGCCCGTTGGACACTATAGACCGGCAGTACACCCGTGGATATTTTGATTATCAAATAAGCCGGGAGAAACTCAAGAATCACAATATGTATGTTGATGTACAAAGCTTTGTCCTACACAGCTTGGATGTGACGAACAAACAATGTATCGAAATCCTTATGAAGGAACAATACAGAAACCCTCTCTTGTGATCGATAGTCTGTTGAATGCAGCCTTCCTGCAGTGCAGTCAACAAAACTTTATGTAGGCTTAGGCTTAGACCACTGGCCATCTGATCGAAATGAGCGATATATGTACATGTAAGACGCTCGATGCCAACAAGCAGACGGTATTTGTTTTTCGATATATGTGGTAAAACCTTATACGAGGTTCTATTACACAGTGTGGTATGACTTGTTAAAGTATGGATCCATTTAGTTCTCTCAAAACTACTCCAAGTTTGCTCATAAAACTAATAGAAATCGGCTGTATCTATTCTTGTGAAATCATGGCTGTTATTATTATTATTGTCACGACTACGTGATTAAAAATAGATGTTACTGCAAGTCCTATATTATTTCATATTCTATATCCTCTAATTATAAAGTACACACCACTTTTATAGTTCTTTGTGGTACCTCGAAATGACAGTATGTTTCTGGACATGTCAGTAGGTTACGTGAAACAGGCTGTGATTGCTTACAAAAGTATGCAAGAATCTACTGTATAATGGAAACTTTACAGACATGTTGATACAGTGGACTATGAAGCAAAAATGTCAAATCTAAGCATGCAGACAGTATTTGTTTTTAATGTACTGGAAGAGAGATATGCAGTAAAATCTTTTAGGAGGTTCTGTTACAAGACAGGCTCTCATGATTTGCTTTGTAAACGCCAATGTGATATCAAAGCACATTGGTAAAATGGGACCTGCCATAGTGTACAAAACAGCAGCGTCCTTTTGTATTATAACTTGTTTTTGTCGAACGTAAAATGATTGTGGTTTTTCCGACATGTGATCAAATGGCGTGAAAGATTGTATTCTCTAACGTTATTTCATGTGTTTGAAATGTTTGTAAGTAAACTGTCAAGCACATGTGTAATACAGACACGGATCTGAACGCAAGAAATGCTATCAGGTCGTGTAATTTGTCCATCATGCTGAAAGAATTTGCTTGTAGCGAGGACAAATTCTGTAGTGATTGGTAGTTTTCACAGCAAAATAGTGGAAGTTTTTTTCTGATTTTGTGCAAGGGGGGGGGGGGGTTATATATAGGAAGTGTATAGCCTGATCTCTGAATTTTGGTCATTTGCAATCCACTGTGATTCACTTCGTTGGACGTTGCAAAATAATGAGATGGGAATTGTACCCTGCAGTTGCATGTAAAAACTACGCAAACTTTGCTCATAAAACTAAAAGAAGATGGAAAGCTCTTACTTTTGTGGAAAGAGGACATTTATTATCCTCACGATAGTGTTTTCCTTTTTAATAGAAGCTTGATTATAGGAGGTCGTTGACGTTAAATGCAGTTGTTATGGTGCAGTGTTTCCACGTGTAGAATGGTGAACTCTTGTAGGGGCAGTGTGATCCAGAGAGAGAGAGAGAGAGAGAGAGAGAGAGAGAGAGAGAGAGAGAGAGAGAGAGAGAGAGTGTGTGTGTGTGTGTGTGTGTGTGTGTGTGTGTGTGTGTGTGTTTTCACTCTAGGTATCTGTGCCTCGACCAGTGTGTTGCATGTGGGTAGGGCTTCCTTCATTTATCTCGTGTTGTTTAATTGGCTTTACATCCTATTGTGCTGGTGAAGGACCATCACCTCAAGGCGGGCTGGGTGCCACTCGTCTTCTGGTGGAAGGCCGATAGGTTACAGAAAAACAGCAGTTGATCATTTGAAAAGCTTGTGCCCCACCGTAGGTGGAGGGAGGGATGGAGGGAGGGAGGGAGGGAGGGAGGGAGGGAGTGAGGGAGGGAGTGAGTGAGTGAGTGAGGAAGGGATGAAAGGAATCAGAAGTGCCTATAATTCCACTACTTCTAGGCTGTACATCAAGGAGAACGTATCTCCAACTGCTGCCCAACTACAATCTTTTGGGATGACGATTTTCCCTAGTGCAGGTGTTGCATTATGAGTGCTGGTTTTCTGTCGCAACAATTTTGGTGTGTAAGTAGAGCAGACAAGAATTTTCCTTCAGTTGTGGTGGCATGTTTTCGGTTCGATCACCTCGGCTTCTGGGTGAGGCGTCTGTAGCGAACTCTGATGTCAAACAGCGAAAGATACAGTCCTCAGCTGTACATTTACAGATAATACACTCATTAAACTTCTCTCTGTCCAACACCAGCATCTTGTCAGTTGGACACAATTCCCACCAAAAAAATAAAGATAGTACCTCCCACGCCAGTCTTTTTCCCACCAGTTTGTAAGCGAAGGGTAGAGGTTGAGTACGTCTGCCACTAGTTTCGAGTGGTATTGCCAACTTTTTTCCCAGGTGCTTAACACCAGTTGTATGGTTCGTCAAGTTTTGTGGCGTATTGCGATTTAAGGAACTCCTTGTGTAGCGCTAGCCACATACTTGTGTAATTAGGACTGACCTTTATTTACGTTTTAGGACCGATCTTTACATCAGTTTACCAACCAAAATAAGTTATATCAACCTAACTTTCCTCTCCAGCATCTGGACAGTTTCCATGTTTTAGGGGGTGCACTTGCAATCTCCGTCCAGAAGGATCTGGGTTCGAGTTCCGGAAAGGGCACTGCCATTTTTAATTTCACTTCAGTTCCCAGTTGAGGAATGGGGTGGGATATCATCACAACCACGGAACAAAGAAATTACCACCAAAATTCGAAATTTCCGCCAAAAATCGAAATACCTGTTAACAGGGTAGGTAGGAGATGGGGAGAGGAGGCGAGGTAGGGGGATGGAGAGGGGAACCATGCGCCAGCTGAGAAAAACACATGGTGTCATCTGGGGGTGGGTGCCTAGTTGGGTGTAGGTGGGGCCAATTAATTGATCAATTTAATTAATTTGCATATCAATTTGATATCGACCTGATACTGAAATTGGGGTGGTGCTGCCACCTCCCTACTAGTTGTGAGTATCCCACACCCACTGCAAATAAGCAGTTACGTGAGTTTCTGGGACTCATAAACCTGCATAAGAGTTTGAGCATTTCATCAACATGGAGGCATTCTCCACCCAACAAATATGTGAAGTGACGGGAAAGAAGTAGCTATGGATATGGGACAATGGTATTGTTAAACCCACAAATTCTTGAACATCCTGACATTTCTAACGAATTATGCACGATTACGGATAGTGCCAAGATGGGATTGGGCATGGAGCTGTTCCACGAGTTCGATTAAGATTGACAGCTTTTGAGAAAAGCGACTGCATTGGGCAGTATAGTCCTGTCGAAGTGTGAAAAAAAACTATTCGATTACGGAACTAGGACTCGTAATAGTGTGGAGCTTTAAGAAATTGCAGAACTTATACAGAACTAGGACACGTATTAACAGACCAAAAGGCGTTGCAGTTCCTGTTAACCACGAAGTTATCGCTTGGATGCTTCCTTCTATGGGTACCCTACCTTCAAGAATTTAACTTCACAGTTACTCACATCCTCAGTTCTGCAAACAATCTAGATTATGCACTGCCACATTCTCCCGTAGGCTTAGAAGGAAATGCCCTTGAAGAGCTAGAAGATAGCCAGAGTAGCCTCTTACATACGAAAAATGTGGTGTTCGATGACTTCGCGGCGTCTTCGCTCCGCGAAATGGTGAGAGAGCAGGACCGTGACCCAGCACTGAAGAAGTTAAAGAATACGAGACGTTGAAGAAACTGCCATCCGGCAAAAAAATGGCTGTGAGCAATATGGGACTTAACATCTATGGTCATCAGTCCCCTAGAATTTAGAACTACTTAAACCTAACTAACCTAAGGACATCACACAACATCCAGTCATCACGAGGCAGAGAAAATCCCTGACCCCGCCGGGAATCGAACCCGGGAACCCGCGCACGGGAAGCGAGAACGCTACCACACGACCACGAGCTGCGGACGGGCCATCCGGCAGTTCTGTCTTCCGTGAAAAGACATCTTGTTCCGCCATCGAAATATAGACGAATCAGTTTGGTTACTCTGTATCCCAGAAGAGCTCATTAACAAATTAATCTGGTATACGCATTTTGGGCCTCGCAACTATTTTTCGAAACTTGCTATTTTCGGAATACGGAACGCCGAATCCGGAGGGTGTTGGCAAGATGCAAGCGGTGTCAGAAGGCCAAACCCGCCACTTCATCCCATCACTCACCGCTGTTTCCCACTGTACTGGAAAAGTTACCTCCTAGGACAAATCCGCAAATGAGGAACAGATACTGTTATGCGCTCGTTACAACGGAAATGTCAAAATTTTTAACTTTGCTTGCTTCACGCTAAGCAACGGGCAAAACGGTATCCACTGCATTACAGCGCCGATTTCAACAACAAATGGGAAGCGTGGAGAAGTTGATCTCGAACTATCGTACACGATTTCGATCTTAGTGCTGGAAAAACCATTCTACGGAGACACAGGATTCGTGCAGTTTTTATTTCGGGCTTTCAACAGAGCTCGAATTCCGCCGACGGGATCATGCGTCAAATGACCACTCTCTACCACCTATACTGTGGAAAACAGCACATGTCGCGGGACGTCTTCCTTGCAGACTGCCAAGAAGTGATAAAGAATCTTCCTCATACAGCCACCTGGATGCCACCCATCACTGTACTCACGAATCAGCTGTCAGTAGATAGGATCAGGGAGCTGATGCAATTTCCGCCCAGTGAGCGTCACTGGCATAAAGAAATAATTACAAAGGATTCATGAAGCTGGACGAAAGCGTAAGCAAAGAGCTCGTAAAAATTGGACTTTTTAACAGTATCACGTAGGGTAAAAGGTGTTTATTAAATCTCACAGTCGATCCAACAAGTTAAAGGCCTTGTGTTCAAAATTCTTCACACTCTAGAATGGGCTTCTGTGCATTCGACGTTTTGTTAACACCAATGTTACTGAAGCTGAAACTATCAAATCACGTAAATCCCGCGGTATGCACCATTTGCGCAACGTGAAATCCTTCATAGAGTAATGTCATACGTTTAAGCGATGAGCATCGTTAAAATAAATTTTGTGAATAAAAATGGGTATGACAGTAAGGATAATTTGATCTTTACATCTGTTTGCAATTATTGGTTTCAGGGTCTCATAAGTGTCATGAGTACTGAGTATTATGGGGTGCGGGAAGTGAAGCTGTGCCACGAAATCGACGAACTTTGTGTTTGCTGTTTGTCGATGTGTAATTGGTTAAAGTTATTGAGGTTGACCATCGGTGATGATTTAATTTTTGATGTTAGGGTACATAAAGATGTACTTATACAATGAAGATGAGATATTTTCTACAGAGGACGAGGTGTGGTCCAAAAAGTTATTTGTGGAAGTGGTGAAGTAGTTTCGCATGTGATAGTTCACAAGTGTTCGATACAGGGAAAACGGTGTACTGCGAGTATGGTAGCTCGTGTCTGACGGTATCTTCGTTACACAATCTACACTGCTGGAAATGGAAAAAAGAACACATTGACACCGGTGTGTCAGACCCACCATACTTGCTCCGGGCACTGCGAGAGGGCTGTACAAGCAATGATCACACGCACGGCACAGCGGACACACCAGGAACCGCGGTGTTGGCCGTCGAATGGCGCTAGCTGCGTAGCATTTGTGCACCGCCGCCGTCAGTGTCAGCCAGTTTGCCGTGGCATATGGAGCTCCATCGCAGTCTTTAACACTGGTAGCATGCCGCGACAGCGTGGACGTGAACCGTATGTGCAGTTGACGAACTTCGAGCGAGGGCGTATAGTGGACATGCGGGAGGCCGGGTGGACGTACCGCCGAATTGCTCAACACGTGGGGCGTGAGGTCTCCACAGTACATCGATGTTGTCGTCAGTGGTCGGCGGAAGGTGCACGTGCCCGTCGACCTGGGACCGGACCGCAGCGACGCACGGATGCACGCCAAGACCGTAGGATCCTACGCAGTGACGTAGGGGACCGCACCGCCACTTCCCAGAAAATTAGGGACACTGTTGCTCCTGGGGTATCGGTGAGGACCATTCGCAACCGTCTCCATGAAGCTGGGCTACGGTCCTGCACACCTTCAGGCCGTCTTCCGCTCACGCCCCAACATCGTGCAGCCCGCCTCCAGTGGTGTCGCGACAGGCGTGAGTGGAGGGACGAATGGAGACGTGTCGTCTTCAGCGATGAGAGTCGCTTCTGCCTTGGTGCCAATGATGGTCGTATGCGTGTTTGGCGCCGTGCAGGTGAGCGCCACAATCAGGACTGCATACGACCGAGGCACACAGGGCCAACACCCGGCATCATGGTGTGGGGAGTGATCTCCTACACTGGCCGTACACCTCTGGTGATCGTCGAGGGGACACTGAATAGTGCACGGTACATCCAAACCGTCATCGAACCCATCGTTCTACCATTCCTAGACCGGCAAGGGAACTTTCTGTTCCAACAGGACAATGCACGTCCGCATGTATCCCGTGCCACCCAACGTGCTCTAGAAGGTGTAAGTCAACTACCCTGGCCAGCAAGATCTCCGGATCTGTCCCCCATTGAGCATGTTTGGGACTGGATGAAGCGTCGTCTCACGCGGTCTGCACGTCCAGCACGAACGCTGGTCCAACTGAGGCGCCAGGTGGAAATGGCATGGCAAGCCGTTCCACAGGACTACATCCAGCATCTGTACGATCGTCTCCATGAGAGAATAGCAGCCTGCATTGCTGCGAAAGGTGGATATACACTGTACTAGTGCCGACACCGTGCATGTTCCGTTGCCTGTGTCTATGT
The DNA here is from genome assembly GCF_023897955.1 of Schistocerca gregaria. NCBI lineage: Eukaryota > Metazoa > Arthropoda > Insecta > Orthoptera > Acrididae > Schistocerca > Schistocerca gregaria. Next base: position 419,296,778 of record NC_064931.1, read on the forward strand.
GCCTGTGGTTCTGTCAGTGTGATCATGTGATGTATCTGACCCCAGGAATGTGTCAATAAAGTTCCCCCTTCCTGGGACAATGAATTCACGGTGTTCTTATTTCGATTTCCAGGAGTGTATGTGGGCATTCAGACGTAGTCCGTGTTGTTCGGGAGTTGCTGCTGTTTTAGGTTAGTAAGTACATGAATGAAATAGTTGTACGCTTGTCAAGGAGCGTTGGAGTTACTACATGAGGTGACGTTGATTAGGAGCACTTCAAGGGAGTTGCAATACTTTTGCAGTTTAGTTTTGAGGTAAAATTGACGTGGCACGCTAAAAGGGAGGTATCGACGTTTTACTGAGTAATGATCCTTGTAGTGTCTCAATGAAGCGGTGAATGACGATAGGAGTGGTAACGACCAAGCTTCCTGATGAAAGAGAGAATACTTGTTGCTGTAAGGCGTGCAACTGCCAGTCACGGAGACTAGAGACATAATACCGGTAACGACTTTACGTACTTCTCTGTCAATTAATAGTTGACGACGGAGATCCATCAAGTGATATGGAGGTGAAGTGGCCGATAAGGGACTAATAAAAGACATGACTCGCAGAGAAGGAATGCCATATAATATGCAGCGTCAGACGTTCACGTATGCACAAATAGCCAGGACAAGTGGCGACGGCATTAATGTTTCACGCCAAAAGAAAATTGGAAGGGGTATTATAAAATTGGGTATTGTAAGACGAGGTAAGGTTTTCGGGAAATATGCAGTAGCTCGTCGTTTGTTTTTTAAAAATGTTGCTAAATGGCCATAATGCATGTACTATGTGAGGAGTTTCTGCTTATTTTTCTTGGCGATCCGCGCGTGTTATTTGGTTTTCAGATTGTTACAGATGACATAATGGATCACATAAGTCAGATGTCATACTCATGGAATTAAGAAACGAGCGAGACTCGACAAAATGTTTGGTTTGTCCAGCAGTATATTTGGCAATAAGAGGTGGGTACGAGTCTCAGAATTATTTGGCTGCAGCTGTTGTGCTTGTTCTTCTTGAACGTGTTTGTAGTGCCACACTATAATGATTCTCACTAATAGTGTTTTGTCTCCCTTCAGGAATCTTGCAGGTGGTTGACCCTTTGTTAGTTAAGGACGAAAATCAACGAATTGTTATTATTTTAAATTTTTATAATTTGTGTTTTTCTGATTAAGATGCAAACATTTTAATCATGTCGCCTAAGGATGCCCTTGTAGACCTATAATATGTTCTTGAAGTCCCTTAAGGAGAGCCGTGGCACAAGATGCCATTCCACTATTTAATAATGAAGTAACGAAGATTAGTTAGATGATACAACTCTACATCTGCGTAAACGTGGACTTGCTTTGATTGAATCATAAAGTCAGTCATGTAGTATTGTAATCCAGTATATGAGGAGCCAGTACTGCGAACGGAGTCACTAATCTGTGCAGATGGTGTGTTATCAAGGAACGTGGAGGTCAATGAGAACTGCGTGCATGGCATGCGGTTCTGGATATATGGAGGCGCAGAGGCGACATGTGGTGACACACAGGGGCGTGGGGTGCGACCAGTGGAATGACTGACTGCTGGGGAGAGTACCGACCCACCCTCCATTGGGGCCTGAACCGCTCTGCGCGAGTGTTGGTGGTAAGATGCGGCCCTCCAGAGCCAACTTGCTACTGCATCACACGTCACTGGCTGTAAACTGAGAACCACCTGATCCTACAAAAGCGACAGTTTACAGACGCCCAGAACCGGCTTGCCGCTATGGCACACGCTACGCCACCTGTCAACAGATGAACCAGCAGATTCAGCACAGATGACGGAAAGATGCTCCGCCAGAGCACCTGTTCGACCAGCCAACATTTCGCTAGGTCAGTTTAGCGCAAAATGGACATTAGTATATGTGGCTGTGCATGTTGATAAGGAACCCGAGTTGTTGGCCCCAACAGTAATACCCTGCTTCAATAATTAAATAACTCACTCAGATGGCACAAAACGTGACTGAAGCCAGTGCTCAAGCCAACTGTCTTCTCAGTGTGAGAGGTCACAACTTTCATCTGCCAAGACATCTTGGCGAGAGCAACCAGCTACTCTTAATACATTCTTGGTCGGAAAACCACGTGAGGTGCCTCCGCTTCTACATACCCTTCTTTTTGGTGGGAAAGCACTAACCTGCGACCCTTTCGTATCGCTAGTTTGTATACCTTGATATTCCTTGGCCGCCTGGTCTATATTCAGTTCATAGAGCTAACAGTCCCGTCGCTCCCTGGTCGAGTAAAACATGCAGCACCTCATGAACGAAGTTGGGTGCAATGCATGAGAATCTGTCATGATTGTTGCTGAGGCAACGTGTAGCGGTATAGTACATGAAGAACACAGGCTCAAAACGCTCTGGCAACCAGAAGATTGAGAGGAACCCGTGACGGTTGGTGGCCATGACGACGCTCACTTCAAGAGGGAGCAGACGCAGTCGTTGACAGAATAGGCCGCACCCCCCTCCGCCAAACGAACTCCACAGATCTATGTTAAAAGAGACTTGGTTTCACAATCTGCGTACGTACTTACCACGTGACATAAAACGTATTTTGTCTCTAATCACCTTAATGATTTTTCCTACAGGTTATGCAAGTGCTATGCCTCACTTGGTACCTGTAGTAACAGTAGTTTTTGTCTTCAGGTCATGGACGCTGATTAGACGCTATACTTCGCCATGTACAATAAGAAACTTATACATCCTTGTGTTTTGTACGTGGCCTGCCATCGCTCTTCTTTAATTTCAGTCAGTAATTTTGGTCGTCGGCCTCCGTGACTCACACGGGATAATTTAGCGTATTCTATTGAATCATGACGATTTTTCGATGTCTTACCTTAGGTAAATCAGTAATTTTGGTCGCCGCATTCAGCGATTTACGTTGCGTTGTTTAATGTATTTTCGCGTACTGTGATTTTTTTCGGCGAATTACATGATTTCAGTTAATAATTTTGGTCATTCCCTTCTGCGGTTGACGTTGTATAATTTGATGTACGTTCCGGTACTGTGATGTTTTGTCGAACGTAAAATGATTGTGGTTTTTTCGACGGGTGATCAAATGGCGTGAAAGATTGTATTCTACAGTAAATTTGGTTGTCTTTTCTGCGATAGATGCTGTGTAGTTTAGTATATGAGTATTTTTCTGGTAGCTTACATCTGTTCGTACACATTCTGTTAATATGGACGCCCACTTGGGTCGCTGATGTAAATATGTCAAAGGATAAGTGCTATGTACATGTTCACGTACTGATGATGTTTCCTTATTGCTGTATTTTAACATATGTACTTTAATCTTACGGAGGTACGAGTGCTTACTTGAGAAAGCAATCTAGGTTGAATGAAAGAGTATGAGTTAGAATAGTTATGTCAGGTTTTCTGCCCTATATAGCCTGGAGAGTGAGTGTGTCCCTCATTGAATCTGTTCCGAAACCAGCTCCAGGGACATGGTATATGTGTTGTTGTGTTGGTATCTTGCTCAAATCTATATATAAAGTTAAAATTGTACCAACTTCGACTGACAGAGAGAGATGATGTGGCTAGTGCTTAAGGCAGAAACAGTCATAAAGAAAATCAAATCGTAAGGCACAGTTCAGCACTTCCCTTCTCACCTAGCCTCTTACAACATACTCGGAACATGGTAGCACAAAATTTCTAGATTTGCTTGAGTTTACCATACTTGGACAAGTCTTGATAAAACAACCTCAATGCAGCTCTTACAACTGGATTGGCAGGTAATGAAACGTGCTAGACTGTAGCCAGCCTCATGTTTGATTCTCCTTTTTACTCACCACGCTCGGTAAGACAGGTTTAATAAATCAATAAACTGCGATGTATAAACAAAGGAGCAGTGTATCAGCTGGGAGTGGGTGATAATTGTACAAGATTCCCATTAACTTCCCTTAATTCTAAAGTTCATGCTTAATTCCATTTGGCAGTTATCAGGAGGTGAAAACATGGCACTTAACAGTTTCAGCTCACCTTGGCCTGGCGGCTGACTGGACGCACGCTGGAGTGCAATGTGGGCCACCTGAGTCTGGTGTGCGGCAACATGTTGTCGCTTTCACCGCAGCATAGCGTAGCGTACATCTCTGACAAAATTAGCATAGCTTGAAAATGAAGAGATCATCGAACTCACCCTGACCTCGTTATTTGGCGAATAAGAGTACTGAAATTTTCTCCGAACGACAGAACACCTACGCAAGTGGCGTGTCCCGTGCGGTAACATCGCAATATTGTGCAGAAACCACGTGGTATGCCGTCTCAGATTGCCCAAAATGGCAGTTCTGACGGGCTTACACCTTGAAGCGGCAGGAGAGGACAGTATCAGACACTTCCTCGCTGGGAGCCACTGACAACATTTCCTGCTGGGAGCCATAGTAGATGGACTTGGTCGTCACGAGGCTTAGATATGCAGAGAACGGCCTTCTTCACAGCACGAGGGGCAGGCAGTTCATGATCAAATGCGCCACGTCATGATAGCGTCCAACCCCACCTGAAACCTCACAATGCTTCGTCTCATGAAAAAAAATGATATGTCGCAGAACGGTGTATAAAATTCGTACGGAATGACAGGCATGTTGGTTCAGACTGATTAATCTCTCATTGACTGGTGACTTTTAAGCCATGACTTTACTCTTTGGAGTTATATTTCTCTTTACTCACAAACCTTCTGAGGCTATCATCACAAACACGTCAATTTTGTGATTAGTAGTCAGTTAACACGATTTCTTGTTCGTTTGGTATATTTTATAAGATCTTTTCCAGTCCTGTCTATATAAAGATCCACAATTATCACAGTCTAATATGTGTATACACTGATGAGCCGAAACATTATGACCACTGTGATTTTTGAGTTTCTCCCGGCGTATTTGATAATCAAAATATCCACTGGTGTACTGCCGGTCTATAGTGTCCAACGGGCACAATATTTCAGAGATCAAACATGTCGCCATCATCAGGTGAACTGACGGACTGAGCTCCTGTGAACGTGCCGGCACGGAGATCCGTACGCTAAGGCTGCTCAGGGGGAACTGGGTTCGGTCGTACGGATCTCCGTGCCGGCACGTTCACAGCAGCTCAGTCCGTCAGTTCACCTGATGATGGCGACATGTTTGATCGCCGAAATATTGTGCCCGTTGGACACTATAGACCGGCAGTACACCCGTGGATATTTTGATTATGACCACTGCTTAATAGCTTGTGTGTCCATCATTTGAACGAAATATATCACTGATTCTGCGTTCATTGGAACGAAACACATCACTGATTTTGTGTATCATGGATCTGAAAGGGGTAGTAGAGCAAACTATGTGTGAGCCTATTTTGTTAGTGTGGGTTGCCTACATCAGGGGCAGGTATGAACTCGGGGCAAACCTATTGTTCTCCTTTGATTGACAGGTAGTTAACCTATTGTTTTTTGTTTTTCTTTCATTGACAGGTACTTAACCCATTGTTCTGCTAAAAGGATCCTTCCTTTTGATTGACAGGTCCTTAACCTATTGTTCCCCCACGCCCTCACTCATCCCAACCATCAGGAAACCTCACCTCTCACTGCTTAAAGTACACTTTGAGGTCTAAGTTATTGGAATAGCCCCTCTCACTCTTATCAATTTCATAGACTACTTAATTAAATCGATCAATTAATTAACCTCTCCTCCTCTGTTAAACCCCTCCCCTCCCACCCTCCCTCCCTAAAATTGGCTGCTCTGTGGTGGAGACGAAGAATTTCATGACAGGAAATTAAAGGACATATTGTTCATTTATAAAAATTCAGTATGCAGGGGTTGGATTTCTGTTGCTCATCATTCTCTGGTGTTTGGAGGGATGTAGGTCTTGTAAGAAGTAATTACATCGGTTGCTTTTCTTTTTTTATTCCGGTCGCGCAAGGAATACCATCACTGACCACCTATCACACGTTTTTACATTGGCAAATCTTTCAACCGTGAGGCATGCCCCCCCCCCCCCCCTCCTCCTGTTCAATGGACCGCACAGACCACCACCGCACACGCTCCCAAGAGTCAGGATGCACCAGCGGCCCCCGCAGAGTGACGACGCGGCCATCAGCTACCAATCCACGTGCAGTTGTCAGTTCGGGTGCGAGTTCACCTAGGCACCACTGCTGGCGTGATGACGCAGAGCTGCGGGTTCAGCGCTATTGAAATCTCTTCCAATGCATCCCAGAATAGCTCAGGGTGCATTGTCCCTAGCGATCCTAATGGGACATGCAAGCTGACACACCGCCGCGAAATGTTAGCGTAGTGACTCACCATCTAAAAGGTTCTCAATGTTGTACTGAGGTATCATGGCTATTTAAGTAAGAGCCAAGTCAGCTTCTCGGAAATTGTAAAGTCTCATAGAAATAGTTAACAGTCGCTTTTGTAGGAGCTTCCACATATCTCAACTTACCTGCATGGAAATCCTCGTCCTAACAGGACCTGTTCAAGAAAATAGCCCAGAATAACAGCACTTGCATTATTCCTCGCGATCCTAATGGGACTGCCCGTCCGTCACTGAATTTACCCTTCAAACTGCTACTGCTGCCAGTGGGGGAGCACTGTCCGCCTTTTCTTTCTGCAGCCGAGTCTTTCAGTCGCAAAAAAACTATTATATACAGATCGCCACACTGCACTAATAGTTAAACCCCACAAAGTTTCAAATACATCCCACGTACTCACCGTGCCACAGTGCAACGCCGACGGAGGAAATTACCGCCCTAAACGCGGCCCATGACCGCTGCCGCAGAAGCAGGTGTGTGTCAGAGGCCAGCCGGCCGTTAACCAATAACTTACTCACAATGGACAAAGGTTCCTCACTTTGACGTAGACTTCTACAAGTATGAACAGACGCGAGGTCTTCCTCCGCTGCTTTCCCTATCGTTTTCGTACAAATGTAAATGACCAGCTTAGGAAGGCTACGTGATCTAGGACATAGTCTAGGAGAAATAACTTTGGAATGCAGCAGCTCTACGTTTCTTTTGTAGGAGCGCCCATTCACTATGAGCCCTCAAGAACAACTGTATCGCAAACTAACTCATTTTCTTTCGTCCATTCTATAGGTTAGAGATGATAACCTATCAACAGCGAAGGAAAAACTGATGAGCTCCAGGTCTTGCGTCCAGCGAACGTATTAACAAATTCAAAATGATAAAGCAGTTTGTTGTGATTATCCTGCCTAAGGTCTCGCACCGTAAAACTTTGATGGGCAGAGAACGGTGGGGATCATTTTCCATTTTTCAATTTGGTCAACAGATCTGTAGATCAGTACTCTCAGTCACAACGGATGCGAACTGAGTTAAAAACTAGCAATGCCACTCGATGTGAAATAATTATGGCAAAAACTATCGAGCATTAAAATTGTTTTCAGGCAGTCATACTTTCACTCTCTCATCCTATATCTTCCGAAACGTTTCTAGAATTATCGCTCGAGTTACTGGACAATAGTCACATCTATTGGCGTACACGGTTATCAGACAAAAACGTCAGAAGCACCCTAACGTTTTCCGTTACTTTCACAAACAAGTATGGTAACTCGAGGCTCTTTCGATCACTTCCCAATCAAATCCTTATTTTTAAAAAAATACAGTATTTCCTCTAACAAAATTTGTGTTGGGATTGAGCATTTCAGCATACAATTTAAATTTTAATGAAGTCTTCTAGGATTAAAAATACCGCACAACTACCTACCTACATTATAAGCGAATGAAAAAACTCACAAGGTAATTCGGAGCATCACTGGAGTTATTCTGATCAGTATGAAGCGTAAAAATAACTTCGTATACAAAATTTTAGGTTCTTCATGGGAAACAAAAAAACTTTTATATCGCAAATGTCACAGATGCACTTTTTCCCAGCTAGTGGTCCATGAAGGTTTTGACGCTAGTGATATTCAGAGACGGAGTCCCAACTGCCATATGATGAACGTTGTCTAGGTGTTGCTGACCCCCTCCTAGATTTTTTTTTTCCTTTTTTTGGTTGGACATGAAGCGTTTGGTGTACAAGACACCGACAGACACTCCACAAAATTTGGCTGAAGCTGCAGACATTATTCGTGAAAACACCTGATTGTTCTGATCGTGTTAGACACATGATAGGCACGCAGCTACCAGCTGTGTATTAATGTAAACCAGGTCCGACCACGGCGTGCCAAACTTCACATGGTAAGGTGTGCGGGTCGCGTGTAGGCCAAGGCTCCGCTTTGCTCGTTCCTTCCCTGAAGTATTTTGCTGAGTGCGACATTTCACTTAGCTGAATGCGTGGGATCTGTTCCTTCGGACATGGCTGAAAGAACACACACCACACGGAATCCACAGCTGTGATACGTATTACGCAAACTGAAGGTGGAGAAAGGAAACGACAGGGAAGGAAAGGAACTAATGATACCAGGTCCATTGGGACTTAATATGCGGAATCATCGGCGATGAGTGAAAATGTGTCCCAGGCCAGGACTCCAACCAGGGATCTCCTACTTACTAGGCAGTTGGGTTAACCACTGCACCACCCGGACACATTGTTTATTGCAAATGCACGGACTATCATGGCACAGTCCCTGGTCGACTCACACTCCCACCTAGCGCCACATTCTGCAGTCCCCGTCCATGTCCTCCATACTCGCTTATTTAAGATTCCAGCTCGAAGTCGAACATAAATGTGCACTTACACTGAACGTTGTGGATTTATTGCCCAGCGAGGCGAATAAATTATATGACTGTATGGTGTCTGTTCCTTTGGATGTGTGCTGCTAAAACTGTCTTGTGACTGATGATGCCAGGTTCAAAACACACAGCCTCAAAGAGTTCAGGTCTATCTGTTGTCATTAGATCTGTTATGAGTAGTCTTTCAAACTACCTGCTCTAGGCAGTTTGCAGAGTGTTTTAGAAATATTTCGCTGGATGTTTTGTCATACCCATCACTTACAAGAAGGAAATATTCCCAAACAGTTATAAAGTGACTAAAGTATCCTCCGAGGCTGAGGATTTGGCTGGGGAACATTCATACTGGCACACTGAGGTTTACTCTAAATGTTTTCGGTTATATCTGGAGTGCACCAACGTAGTTTCAACTTCATAACACACGTATCTTCACAACCAACTGATGCATAACATCATTGTGTTTAGTTTCATAGACCTGTTTCGTCAGGAAGCAGAAATGTATTGCAGTCCTCATGGAAAAACAATGCATCGAATGACGTATACTACATTACGAAAAATGTTCATAAACTACCTTCCCCATGTGACCCTGCTTGAAAAAAGGACGGTTACATTGTACCTAAATGTGATTGTCTCGACATCATGCAGCTGACAACGGAAAAGCCATTCACAGTGTTTTAAACTGGTGGAATAACTGTAGGAGGGGCGATCAAAAAGTTTTAGTTTGAGGGCGTTGCTACATCGCATACGCAGTACCAAATGTGCCCTAACAGGATCAACGTGCTGATATTCTTTTCCTGGCTGCCGAAGGATAAACACCAGTAGACATCCATCGGGGAACGAACAATGTGTATGGGACAGCAATTAAGACGAAACGTCAGGGAAAACAGCGACAAGGGTGCTGCCGCTTCATGATAACGCACATCCCCATATCGCAAATGTCGTAAAGCAGAATTGGAGCTAAATCAAGTGGGAGGCACTCGAGCACCCGCTCTATCGTCGTGTTCGCTCCCCATGCGATTATCACGACTTCTGTCCCTTCAAAAAGGCCTTAAAGGGTCGATGATTCCTGTCGGACGACGATGTGCAGCCCTTCGAACGGAAACTTTTGATCGTCCTCTTACGTATTTAACCGCCATTTGTTTGCTAAAGTGGTAAAAATTTTAAATCCTGTACGCAAATTCCATTAGAATATGGGGTAGAGTTACTGGAAAAAATCGACAGTCTTGTTACTGATATTGGTAATATGCACTACATCGAAAATGATATGCTGCTTAGCGATAATAATTTAAATGTGTTTACTCTCTTTATATAACTGTTTCTGTAACAATATTGTAGTGGTTATAATTTGTGACAAATTGGAATGCCAATAACTATTAGAGGTGGGCGATCAGCCACGAAATGATGTGTTCTGCGAGTGGAATTTAAAGCACATTTTTCTTTGTGCACGCTTCCTGCGCACGGGATCCCGGATTCGATTCCCGGCGGGGTCAGGGAGTTTTCCTGCCTCAAGATGACTGGGTGTTGTGTCGTCTTCATCATCATCATCATCATCATTCATCCGCATGACGGTCGGAGGAAGGCAATAGCGAACTACCTCCGCTAGGACCTTGCCTAGTACGGCGGTGCGGGTCTCTCACATCGTCCTCTACCGCTTCTCGGAGTATGTGACATCATCATCATCATCACGTAACGAATAAAAGATAACTATGCCGTTTTCCATTTTAGCACATCAGCTTCGTTTTACTATAAATTACACACGGCAATCTGGTGTTATAAAGACGGCATAGTGCTATACAATGGTTGGAGAAGACAAAATTAACACCCACACAAAATTCTGTAGAACCTCCTTTGATAGGCAGAAAAGCTCATAGTGTCGTGGAGATCGATTCATACATGTCTTAGACGTATATATACTTTTTATCATTGCTTGCAAAGGAACTATCGAAGTTACTTGAGAGTCGGCTGGGATAAGTATGAGACCAGTCACCATTATTAAATTACACACGTCGACGACACTTTAATATTCAAATGTGATAGTTCTTCAAATCAGAGGAGACGGACATTTCAACGTCACGATCGTCAAACCAGTCTCGGATATTTTCGATTGTAAGATTTTGAATATTTAATCCCATTGTGGGGAGGGGGGTTAATCTTGCGGCAATGAATAAACCGTCGCCTAAAGCAGCATCTAAATCCAGCTTGTGCTAAGGAATAGTCGCTGGCAAACATGACATGTTTTCATTCGTTGGTACGCTAAGATCTGGCTTTCTAGCGCTGCTGAAGCACACTCTTTGTACTCGCCTGGTTTATACGAGGTTTGACAATAGCACCACTATGGCACTAGGATATATGTTCTCTTCAGTTAAAGTCTCGCTTTTTTTCGTTGATAAGATTTTATACGCACACGTTACGCCAAGCCGTTACCTCCACGTTCTAGAATGACTGCAGTCTTCTTTAATGCCGCCCTAAGCATACAACTGAATTTAGTCATTCTTAATAAATTACACATAGCTTATGATGTTTCCCCATGAACCATATACGCTTCTTTAACACTGGATACAATATTTCTACATGCCTCTACAATATTTGCGACAATTATCTCCTATTTTACTGGAAATTTGCTCTCGTTCAACGTCTTAGGTATGATGTTTTGGCTTATTAACACCATCAGCAGCAGATGCACTGACACCTGCAGATGGCCACCGACCAAGTATGTGTCTAACAGCTATTCAGATATTACACTCCAGAGAAGAGAGATTATTCATACCACTTATTACTTTACCCAACCTACATAATTGTGTGTAAAGTTTTGACGAAGAATGTGAGATTCTCTCAGTACTACGTTATGCATAAGTTTCTCTAGCCACTGGTTTGCTAGTTGTTGTGACAGATCGGGGTGAATAAGTATTCTGTTCTTGTTTGCAGCATTAATGCGGTATCTGCAGCATTATTTTAAGTTCAGACCTCAAACGCCGCTACACTACCCCCTTTTCTGCCAAGAACCTCGGTTTCATCATATCCACCAGAGAGGTGCGTTTTGATAACAACCAACTTTGCGAGTTCTCTACGTAAAGCTATACAGTGACACTGCAGTTACAGAGGAAAAACCAAGTTCATAAATTTTTAGTAAAATTCGCTGTAAGTGTGCACCATACTGTGTGTATGCATTTCGTAGTCTGTTGTACCTAGAGTCTTTCCCACAGGCCCTAAGCCAATGATTGAGGCATTATGAAAATAGAAAGAAAAATGTAAACGGGGATCGAAAATTTTTTGGCCGTAGTATAGTGTTTTCCAACTAAGTTGAAAACGAATTGGAACATGTTCTTACATCTGCAGAGATGATGTTGGGTTTAATTATGTCAGATGTAAGAAATCTTACGTTCGACATTGCAGTACGAAACGGATAGCCCATAATTTCAATGCAGAAGACTCCATAGCAGGCAAAAATTGGGCTACAGGTGTCCTCCAAGAAATATCAGCGAATATAAGGGAATCGTGGAAGCTCCAAGCAAAACACGAAGGCCTAGCCAAGAAACCTCGGGGCGTGGTCTGCACAAGCTCTTTGTAGTTTTCTGGATGTATGTGGCATCAAGTGTTCACATGATTTCCGTAAATTGCATTTCAACTATCTCCAACCTGATTTTCACACCAATTCATGCTTGGCATCTTCCAACTGGCTAACAATCCGTAGTTCATAGCCAGAATCATGCAATAGTAATTTAACGAGCGGTCATGTTGATGTCTTGCCAACCAAACTCTTCTGATCTGAACCCGAGGGATGCTATTTGACGCCGGCTCTGCGCCTGCAATTTACGGAAATCATGTGAACACTTGATGCCACATACATCCAGAAAACTACAAAGAGCTTGTGCAGACCACGCCCCGAGGTTTCTTGGCTAGGCCTTCGTGTTTTGCTTGGAGCTTCCACGATTCCCTCATATTCGCTGATATTTCTTGGAGGGACACCTGTAGCCCAATTTTTGCCTGCTATGGAGTCTTCTGCATTGAAATTATGGGCTATCCGTTTCGTACTGCAATGTCGAACGTAAGATTTCTTACATCTGACATAATTAAACCCAACATCATCTCTGCAGATGTAAGAACATGTTCCAATTCGTTTTCAACTTAGTTGGAAAACACTTTACTACGGCCAAAAAATTTTCGATCCCCGTTTACATTTTTCTTTCTATTTTCATAATGCCTCAATCATTGGCTTAGGCACATTTTATATGTGTGCATGTTCATTTAACCCCTGGTCCCCATTTAAAGATATTGAAGTCAGCTGTAACGTTTCCATCTGTCCCCCACTTCCTGTAACGCCCTCCTGTTACGATAGTGCAATAAAAAATAATTATTTAATTACTTAGGATGAAGAACGCATTAAAAATTCAGCACACCATTATAAACAATGTTGTACTAGCAATACTAAATTCAATTTTTTAATCTCATTATAGGTCAAATGGCTCTGAGCACTATGGGGCTTAACATCTGAGGTCATCAGTCCCCTAGAACTACTTAAACCTAACTAACCTAAGGACATCACACACATCCATGCCCGAGGCAGGATTCGAATCTGAGAGTAGCGGTCGCGCGGTTTCAAACTGTAGCGCCTAGAACTGCTCGGACACTACAGCCGGCTCATTATAGGGCAAGTTTCTTAGTTCGATACAAAATCGGAAGTTAATAACGATACATTATACGCAACGTCGTCATTTCCTCTTTGTTAGTTTCCTACAAACGAACCATTATTGTCAGAAAACTAAAGTTATTCAATGTATACTCACCCATAAATAAAACATTATGTTAAAATTTATCTGATAATAGTAACTGTCTTCCATTGGTGCACAAAAAGTTAGATCGAAATTACAACAAAATCAATGGTGTCTTCAGATGATCTCATCCTCAAGACACAGAACTCATTGCTGACAACATGGCTCCTAGAAGCACATGGTTTATGTTGACGACATTGAATGTCAGACAGTAAAAGAGGTACGAATCTTACTGCGGTGGTACAAAATACGAGACGTTACAATATAGGCAACTTCCCCCTACTCTGATCTTGACTGCTGGTAAAGGCATGTAATTCAGCTTCACCTTCAGATATCTCAAATACTTTCAAAGTCATGTGACTATGACACAAAGAAAGGTTCGTCCATCAGCGACCTGCTGATTTTGAATGTCAGTAGCTCGCTAGTTCGTACACATCCCATTCAAAAGTACCATAGATTTTCTGACCACTAACTTATGTTCATCAACTTAAGGTAGCTCTGTCTATGACGAGAGAATAATCACCTAGATGCTCAAGCTTATCTGAGCAAGAAAGCCAAGAATCTCATTTTTTCAAGCTGTGCTCTTGATATCAAACTTTACAAAATGCCTCATCCTAATACAATAACATGTAATAATGTCAGCAAGGGATAATAATTTAGTCAGTCAGCTTGGCTACCTTAAGCTCTCCATGGACTGTCTGTAATTAAAAGATATAAATTAGTACCAGTAGTCACCTTGTTGAAGGAACCACACACACATTCGCCAGAAATAATTTAGAAATCCCATGAAAAAGTCTTGTGTTCACATGACACATACAGCTACATCTTCGGCAGATGTGCAGTCCTGTCAGACTGAGTTGGCATTAAAATATGGGCCTAAGGAGTGCAGGATGGCGTTAAATCATACCACATCCATGTTATGAGCTCTGACTGAAGTTCAGTGCTATTACCAAACAACTTTTTGGTTCCCACATTGTCACACTCGGAATCAATGTTCACTGATGTCATTACAACCCCACTGGTGACAGTAGTCCTGAGGGCTTGACAGGTCATCCTGGCCCCTCCACATCTAACCACTACACGCTTAACATGTTAACTCAATGGAACTGTAACTGATATTACTTTCCCCTGTCAGAATTACAACTGCTAATTTCTTACTGTTCTATGATCTGTGTTGCCTCCAAAAAACAAATTTCCCTGAATACCATTCTCTAAGTCTTTGAGGTTACCCTGCATTCTGTTGGAACAAGTATCTACACTATATTTTGCTTGCACCAAAGTCCACCTGCAGCAGAAACCATAGTTAGTTAAAGAATAATACTGCATTTTCAGATGTAAATTGTTCGGTCATTTTCTAAAACTGAGGTGGTCTCATGAAGATTGTAGTCCTGGTCTCTATTACCTTAAAATTATAGCTGGAAACGTCAGAAAATCTCAATTGTTGGGCCGGAATATGAGTGTGGCTTCACCTGTAAACCATGTGGAAATTGTTAACCAGACTCCAATAAAGACATAAAATTTTGTTTCAATATGGGCGAGAGTTGCTGTCATACAACCAGGATGCAGACTGCCTTAGCAATATTACTATGCAGGGAAGAAAAGGCAAAAATTGAAATTTCAAACGCTCTTTTTACCACCATCAGAAATCCTAAAATAATCTTTTATGTTCAAACAATTTTTTCGGAGATGGGACATTGAAATGTAGTCTAAACTATGTTAAACATTGAAATGTGTGATGCATTTAACAGCTGTGTAAGAGATAAATTCTCTAAGTTCAACTCTGCTAGACAGTGTCAAAGTGAAATGACCGTGTTTCCTACAAGGGATTGATAGTGTGACAGTATGAGGAATACTGGGAAAAATCAACAAGGAAGCACTGTAAACCATTTTGAGATTTTGTCCTCCTTGGCTACCAAACTGGAGGCAACAATGTACAACTACAGACTGGATGGCCTGTTTGACTGTGGAAGACTGGTGTTGTGTAGGCACATTTTTCTATGTAGAATTTAAATTTTCTATTTTCTGTCTCTGGATTGGACACTAGGTAGATTCACGAGAAACTGAATGAAAGGTTCACTGACATTATGTTTGACCAGAACCTAAAAGGATTTTCTGATACACCTTTTCGCAGGACCTGACCATGAAAATTATCGTAGGCCTCAAGCACGGCCCATCTCACATACCCATGAGTTGCTATTAATTCTTCTTTATCTCCATTACAGCAGCTTTTCTTGGAGCAACATTATATGAATGGTATCATTAAGTCATGGTGGGTCTTTGCCATCTCATTACCTTACTTGCTACGTGCTTACCTTGTCACCATCCGTTCATACATTTCAATTTTAATCACAATTAATCCATATTTGCCAGACATGAACAAAATGTTCTCAGTTTGTCTTTGAAATAAGTTGGTGATGTCTTACACAATTACTTTCCAAGCTACCTTGGTGACTTGTTCCTGCACACTGTTGCTAATCCTTCTCCATTGATGACACTTTCAAAATGATTGGTTCTGTTATTAAGATGTCTAGAATATTTATTTTGTGTGTAGGTTGTCATATTAGTAGTTTGAGGCAGTCGTCAGGCAAAGTATAGTGCACACCTGACCTATCAATGGAGGATTTACAAGTTTCCACTGTGTAACTCAGTCAAGAAATTTACTATCTCATAACAGAACCAGTGAAGCCCCTGGTTTAGACTCTCCAGAGGGCCTAGTCAGTCCTCGGAAAGAGGACACAAATCAATCACTGTATATAGGTCTCACAAGTGAGGCTAGCTGCCTTTATCATGATCATCAGTCTCTACTATACTAAGTTATACTGTGATATCATTACCATATCAACCAGTTTGCACAAGATCTGATGCTGTGAAAATTACATTATTTCCATTAGTCTCCGCATTTTCTCTGAAAAGGTTACTATTGCAGTAGTGGACAAGCACTCTGACCAATGTCTCTACAGACCTAGCTCTACCCAATGATGGAGGATGATTGAAATGAGGTCACCAGACTGTCAACAGTGTACGAACACACATTTCACTAGGCACAAGTGAATTTTTTCTGAATCAATTCAAACTTAATTTTTCCTCCACATGGTACATAATTATTTTGTTGTTAATCAATGATAGTGATTTCAACAGCATATTTCGTGAGTGTTTTGTTTCTTGCCACTATAATAAGGAGTATGACCAAAAATTATAATACTACCGATGAGTACATGGAGGAGGAATTGTTCCTATACCCACTTATCAAAATTATATCATTCATTTACCTGTGATAAACATCACTAGGGTTTCAGGCTCTATAAAAATCAGTTCTGCTCCACTGATAAATTTGCTCCTGGTATTTGTAGTGACACCCATTATATTTTTGTTCTGCCTGCATTTACTACATGTAATACCATTGTTCACCCAAGACTCATCTAAAACAATGTTCTTGTTTTATGAATGGAAAGTTCTGATGCTACTGAAGTATTTTGCTTGCTAAGTGACAATCAGGTACTCAATCAAAATTTTCCTGTTGCTAGCACGTCTTTTCCATTTTAACCCAATTGCATGCAACAGTCTTCATAATGTGACGGCAGACTGAAAATTTGATTCTTTTCTCACTTGTTGTGAGGTGCTTTGGCTCAGTTGCTACTTTATTCTCCACTAACTATTAGTGTCTTGTGTTACATCCCTATCAAAATTATCATAGTAGACTGTATTCTTCACATCTTGAATGATTTTGACAGGGTATAGCCAAGAGTCCTGCTCAGATAGCCTATTGATTATGAGACCACTCTTGATAAGCAGGAAATCCGGGTTCAAGTCACAGTGCAGCACACATTTTCATTGTCATCATTCCATTCTCCAGCTTATGCTTGCCCTTATATGCAGTCACGAATACATTTAATGTATTTCGTAATGGCTGCAGTCACCGCAGTGCCTGTTCCTTTGGACATGTATGCATTTCCAAAGGAATTTTGCACTGTAACCAGAATAACACAAGCACTGCAATACTGTATTTCTCTGCCGATAGCAGGCAAGAGTGACTTTCGAGTACAGCATCTGACCTGTACAGGAATATACATAATGGATGTACAGCTACAGGTCATAGATGCATGGTTGACGACATACGGAAGTTTGGGTCTGGCTGTGGGACATGCACGGACAGAAAAATGGTAAAGCGACAGCTCATGATAAGAGGGAAATCCAGGTTAGAGTCCCAGTCTGGTACAAATTGTCACTGTTGTCATTCCATTCTAAGCTAATGATTGCCCTTATTCGCAATTGCAAATACATTTAATGTATTAATAATTGTGAGAGAGAAAAGGGGAGCCAATGACTTCTTTGTTTTTTGTTTGTTTGTTTTACACATTATTAGAACTGCAACCTGTTCAGTATTATTCCACTTATTCTTTTATATTCTTACAAAATATAAACTGCATTTTATAAGTAATATAAACTGCATTTTATAAGTAATATAAACTAGCTGAGCGTGTTAGTTCAGCATTTTTATGTAACCCAAGTAATTATGACTCAAGTGCAGTTTGCACACACAAAAATAAAAATTATCTACATAATTATTGTTGTTATTTTGTATTCAACAGATCATTGTTCCTCATGATCACAGGCAAGACTTTCCTGTTAACACTGACAATTCCAGAGTCATTTATGAAAAACAGAAACATGTTGTATATAAGCTCAACAAAGTATTGAAGCAATGTTTGATATGACTTTTATTAAGGAAATTGCAACTTCTAGCAGTATTTTTTTTCTGTTACATCTCTCCGTTTCACATTAAAAAAATCAACAATTTTCAAATAAACCAGAATTAAACATTGACAATTTCAATTTTGCAATACATACTGTGTATTTTTAAGTAAAAGACAAAAGGATAATTATGTAGAACAAAAATGTTTCATAGGTTATGCAGTGACTATATCTTCAGTCAGTATCTAGATAGTCCACCACTTATGGTTTCTATGGGAATCTAATAAGAGACTGACAGTATATGCAAACAAAGCAAACGAAATGCAGTGACACATGATAGGTGAGCAACACACCTAATGTACAGGTAACAAAAATGGTTACAATCTAAGCTGATGAAAGCTACTAGGAGAAATACCTACTCTGTGCTTACTTATGGTAGTGTACAGAAGCCTATGGTAGTTTTACAACTCTGCACACTACGCATATTATCGACATTCACACTGCTGTGCAATACGGATGCAAAGATAAATGGGATAAGACATCAAACAAAATGTAATTACTTTTTAATGAGCTAATGAAGACCATGGGTCCTTTATACCAAAATACTCAAAGTATCCCTGAAAAACTTTCTAGATTTGTCCATGTAGTTGGAGTTCCTTTCCACTTTTATTTCCTAAGGAAAATGCATTTTCTGGCACCATATGATAATTTTTTTTTACTTTTATTGCTCTCTGAAAACAATATCTTTCTTTATGAGGAGTCAAATTTTCAACATATTGTTCTATGTTGCCCATCATTTTATTCATTTCATCATTTGACAGTGCATTAAAATAGCTGTACACACTTTTTATGATGTTTGGCATTTCTTATGTAGTGGGGGCAGAAAATGCAGTGATAATTCCAGTGCCAAATTTGCTATTGTCTACACCACTGTGACAGTTTGAGCTCTGAACTACCTGCAAAATGTCTTCATCCATCATAATTGACACTGGACACACATCATCCTCAACTGCAACATATTCAGCCAGAAATGTTATAGGACTGTCCAATAACATAGACACTTTGCAAAGCATTTAATTAAATGTCAAGTTTAGTTTGAATATTCACCAACTCTTGGGCTGCCATGTTGAAGAACCCCTCATAATGAAAGTAATCTTCAGCATCAAAATGCATTCACCAAAAGTCTGACATTGATTGAAATGTTGCGACACTGGCACTACCTAAGAGACATGCAGAAACATAACAACCATTGTTTACTTTGACTTATCTAACGAAAAAATTATATACCATAAATCTCAATGACGTGGCAACTGCAGAAGGAGGTTTATTTGTTGTTTGGGAAACTGCATGTTTTCATTCATGTAAAATGATTGTTGTTTTGTGTTACAAGAAAAACTGTGAAATGATGAGGAGTGTTAAATAAGTAATACAACAGAATGAGATTTTCACTCTGCACCAGACTGTGCACTGATATGAAACTTACTGGCAGATTAAAACTGTGTGCCGGACCAAGACTCGAACTTAGGACCTTTGCCTTTCAAGGGCAAGTGCTCTACCAAATGAGCTACCAAAGCACGACTCACGCCCTGTCCTCACTGCTTTACTTCTTCCAGTACCTTGTCTCCTACCTTTCTAACTTTACAGAAGCTCTCCTGCGAAGGCAAAGGTCCCGAGTTCGAGTCCCGGTCCGGTACACAGTTTTAATCTGCCAGGAAGTTTCAGTAATGCAACACCTTTTTTCTGCAAGCAGGTTGGTTTTATTTAGGATTCCAAAATACCATATTATTCCCCACTCTTTTTTCTACAAAAACATACTGCCTATCAAGGAGTGCATCCTTCACTGGGCCACTGCTGGCTGGATAAGGAAGAACAGTCCAATGAGGTTTTGTGAGCTCCTCTTGGGTGCACAGACTTGTGCAAAGCCTTGCATGCTATCCAAGCATGACTCACGGCCTGCTCTCACAGTTTCCCTTTTGGCAGTACTACTACTTGTACCTTCCAAACTTCACAGAATTTCTCCTGCATACCTTGTGGAACTAGCATTCATGGAGGAAAAGGTATAGTGGAGAAATTGGTTAGCTACAGCCTTGGGAAT
The DNA here is from genome assembly GCF_023897955.1 of Schistocerca gregaria. Classification (NCBI taxonomy): domain Eukaryota; kingdom Metazoa; phylum Arthropoda; class Insecta; order Orthoptera; family Acrididae; genus Schistocerca; species Schistocerca gregaria. The sequence goes on from NC_064931.1 coordinate 419,317,012, forward strand.
TGCTTCCAGGATGATATTTCAGTCTGCAATGGAGTGTGTGCCAATTTGGAACTTCCTGGCAGATTAAAACTGGGTTCTACAACAGGACTTGAACAGTGGACTTTTGTATTTCTAACGACTCTCACAGGCAGATAATTAATTTGAAGAACCTGAGAGGCTATGAAAAATATCTAGGGATTCCACCTTTCATGTCTGCCTGGTGCCTGGCAGGCAGAACTCTCTCTTCCACTTCTGCTAGCAAATCTTAAACTTCTGCTTTGACATGTTTTTAACTTTTACAATTTTTTTCCTATCCCTCTTCCTGCAGCTTTGCCCGCATATACATTTGAGACATATATTTAACACATCCCCTCCTACCCCTCTCTGTGTCTTCTTCTTCCGTCTGCCTGCCTGTCTGTCCACCTCATTGTCCCACCTTTATCCATCTGTGTATGCCCCCCCCCCCCTCTCTCTCTCTCTCTCTCTCTCTCTCTCTCTCTCTCTCTCTCTCTCTCTCTCTCCCCCCCCCCTTGTCCCCTCTCTCTAACCATGTTCCTCTCCTTCCCTCTGGCCACATCCTCCTTCCCCTTCCTCTTTCCATCTCTGCCTCCTCCTCTTCCACCTGCCCACCACCTCTCTACATCTCCCACCTGCTTCATTCAATTATTTGCCCCTGATGAATAGGGTGCCATGCAAAGCAGGTCAATAAAGCTGATCAATACTACAATATAACACACCTGTAATGCAGGTTAGATTACATGGCAAGGCTCACAAAACAGTTTCTTGCCCCTGACATGTACACTTACCTGCAAACCAGGTCGATTTGGCAGTCCGGTTCTGTTCCCACACAACAAATCTGTCTTGCAGTGCAGCCTATACATCATAGACAGGAAAAAAAAACACACATTTGAGTCCATATCTCCACTCCTATTTGAGCTAGGAGGTTATAAACCCCACACGTAGGTTAAACACACAACAGCAGCATGACCCAAGCTCAGGCATTTGAAAAATTTAAATATTTAATTATCAGGTCCGCCATATATGTAATTATCAGGTTGAGATATTAAATAAGCATAAGGGTGAACATCATTCTGTCTAGTTAATAATAAATCTTTTTTTACCATTTAAAGAAGCATCTACAGTGTTTTTCAATGGAATTGGGCATTTGCTACGGGAGGGAGGCGAGGGGTCAAACAAATTCACAATACTAATGCTTATTCCAACATCCCGGTCTTCAAGAGAGAGAACTATTGCAACAAATAGAAGATGCTCAAATGTTCTCAAACTTTACAGTAAGAGGGGACTTGTTACACAAAGCAACTTCCAGCACAGGAACCTAGCAATCTCTGTATGAGCTTATGAGCTCCCCATTCAATACAGTCAACAATCATGTGTAATCCAACACTATCCTACCTCTATACAATTCAATTTAGATGTATCTACCATTGCATACACTTCATTCAAAATAACTTACAAGTTAATCTGTTGTTGCTCAATATTGCCACAAGATTAGCAGTTAGCTTGGTATATACAGTGTTTCACTAAATGCCTCCTTAAGTTACGAAGCAATACGCAACGGAAATATTTCTTGTGGTAGGTCACCATAAGAAACGTTACACTGTCTGTGGAACTATGAGCATAGTTTATTGTGTTGTTATCCAAAGAATTACAGCAAAAAGATACAATTCTTTAAATGGAATAATAGTTGTTTCTATCATGCACTGGAACCAGTAACACCAGCAGTGTATAAATCAATTTAAATTGCATTCCTATCACTTTTAGTTTCAGGGGCAGATACCACACGCTGTACATAATACATGGCTGTGTTGTGGGTGATGGATGTTCTGGAGGTGAGAAGTTGATTTAAATGAGATGTTCAAATGTGTGTCCATGTTCCTGAATGCACAATGCAATTTGCCTTCTAAAGGATCTACGGACGAGATGTAACATCGCCAGTGTCACAGAGCAACATGCATCGTGTGCCATTTCAGATCATCTGGGGATGTGGGCTCAGTGACAAACACGATCCTTTAGATATCTGCACAAAAAGAAATCTAATGGTGTTAAATCGGGCAATCTTGCAGGCCATGAATGAGGACCATAGCATCCCAACCACCTTCCCGCAAACCTGCTGTTTAGTTCTTCCACAACAGTGTCCGCAGAATGGGCTGGGTGACCATCATGCTGCATCCACATATTGACTCTCGTGTGTAGACACACACGTTCAAGGAGACCACCCAAACTGTCGACTATAGGCGTGCAATATAATTCACCTGTCAGTGTACCTGGGAAGTAGTCTTGACCGATGATTTCATCCCCACGATTCCACAACATACGTTAATAGACCAACTACATTGACAGTCGACAGGTCGTACCCACCGAGGATTGTCTGTGGCCCAGTAGTGCATGTTACGGGGATTCACTGCACCATAATTTGTGAACGTGGACTCATTTGAGAACTAACACCTTACAAAGACTCCAGCATGAAATTACGCATGGCCCATTCACAGAATGTAACTCTTGTGTAGAAATCATTCCCATGCAGCTACTGGGTCAGTGACAGGCAGTACGGGTGAAACCTGTGGGCGTGTACTATACGACACACAGATGTGAGACTGACACCAGCGACTGCAGCAACGGCTAGTAAGCTGACATGTGGATTGTGGTGTACTGCAGCTAAAACCAACTCCATAAGAACGTAATGGCTGCCAGATCTCTTCACCTAGGATATCCCACAGCGTATGCTATGGCTGCTTCAGTGGCATCGTGTCGACACTCGCTGAGCATCAGCAACATGTAAACGTACTCATTGTTCGTGCATGCCATATTCATCTGATGCCAGTAACTGTGATATATTGATCCCCATTTGTTTGTGTGGCTCGAACTGTCAGGTACAGAGCTGTGTGCAGTGACACTTGGCAGTCTAACAGCACATCGAGGAAGCTTCTTGCTCCGTGACACTGGCGACATTACAACTCGGCCACACCATATCTAGAAGGTGCATTGCATAAGCGCAGTGTGTGTGGTATCTGTGCCTGAAACTTTGAAGGGTTGTAGCTACCAAATTAAAAGTGATAGGAATGTAATTTAAATTGATGTATATACAGCTGGTGTTACTGATTCCAGTGCATGATAGAAACAACTATCGTTCCATTTAAAAAATTGTATATTTTTGCTGTAACTCTTTGGACAATAACACAATAAACTATGTTCACAGCTCTGCAGACAGTGTAACATTTCTTACGGTGACCTACCGCAATAAATATTTCTACTGCCCATTACTTCGTAACATACAGAGGCAAACACATTTAGTGAAACACCCTGTATATATTTACAGCTGTATAGCATGTCAGTTTGCTGAGAGCAAATCATCTGTATTGGACACATCACACTGACTTTAACTTGAACATTCCATTCACATTCTAACTGCAAAGTGTAGCTGTAGCACAAAGATTTTACTAGTTTCAATCACTGTCACTTTCTGAATCACACTGGATCATTATTAAATTACTTATAGATCTCTGACATCCTCATATTCACAGCAGTGTTTCTTTGTGTTTAGTTACTGCATCCATAGTGAAACTGTTTTTACAGGTTATCTAATGCTTTGAGTTGCACTTCCTGTCAACTGTGGTGGATGTTACATAGATGATCATGTTTACTTGTCACCAGGCACCTGTAAGCAACAGAAACACAGACAGCTATAGTAACAATTTTATTAAGATGTTTCCAATATAACAGTGCAGCAAGAGTCAACTCAAGTGTTAGACACCACTTGTTTGCTTTGACCCATGACATATCTGTATTTCGTGATATCCTGTTGGTGTGGCATATTTGAATGTTGTTTGGTCTGCAGAGGGTGTGTTGGAGTGTGCGGTGGCACACACTAGTGTGGGATGTTCGTGTTTCTGAAATATTTGCGGGTGGCATTAGTGCCACTGGAGTCTCTGGCTGCTGTTAGTGATATTAATATTTGAACAGTTTATGGTTGTCTGTTATTGAAATATTTTGATATTGGCAGTTAAGGACAAAATATTCTTTTTCAGGTTTTTATTTATTAGTGTAGTATATTGTTTATGGGCAGAGAGTTAATTTTTTTTTTCCATTATGGATGTGACAACTAAGATCGCAAGCAGGTGTCGATATGGGGGCAATTTGTTAAGCATGATTAAATTTCTGTTTTGCTTCTGAATAATGGTACCACCCCAAACTGCGACTTCAAACTCCATGTGCAACTTTGAATTACAATGCAACAGCTCAGCAAACATTTCAAAATTATGTAGAATGCAAAATAAGTTACTGCAGATGTGTCTTTCTGCACCTACATCAATACCGATATTCCACAAGTCACTGTATGGTGCTTGACTACTAGTCATTTCCTTTGCTGTTCCACTTACAAATAGTGTGTGGGGAAAATGACTGCCTATATGCCTCCATATGAGCCCTCATTTTTTGTATACCTTATCTTCATGGTCTTTACAAGCAATGTTATGTTGGTGGGAGTAGAATAGTTTGGCAGTCAGTGCCAGTTTTCTATATGTTCTCAATAGTGTTTCTCGAAAAGAACATCTTCCCTTGAGGGATTTCTGTTTGAGTTCCTGAAGTCTCTCTATAACACTAGTGTTGTTTGAACCTACTGCTAACAAATCTAGCAGCCTGCCTCTGGATTGCTTTGATGTCTTCCTTCAATCCAATCTAGAATGGATCCCAAACACTCTAGCACTACTCAAGAATCTGTCACACCAGCATCCTATAAGCAGTCTCCTTTACAGGTAAACCACTCTTACCTAAAGTTCTTCCAATAAACTGAAGCTGACCATTTGCCTTCCCTACAACAGTTCTTACACGCTTGTTTCATTTCATATCGCTCTGCTACGTTATGCCCAGATATTTAAAGAAGTTGACCGTGTAAAGCTGGTCACAAGTAATAATGTACCTGACCATTGCAGGTTTGTTCTTTCTCCTCATCCCATTATCCTCGTTTTGCTTTTGTTGATGTTCATCTTATGTCCTCCTTTCAAGACACTGCCCATTCCGTTCAGCTGCTGTTCCAGGTCCTTTGCTCTCTGACAGAATTACAATGTCATCGGTGAACCTCAAAGGTTTCATTTCTTCCCCATGGATTTTAATTCCTATTCCAAATTTTTCTTTTGTTTCCTTTACCTATGAATTAGCAGTTTACAATTCCAGAGGGGTGGAAACTGCATCTTCATTGAAAAAAGGAGTACTGTAAAACTACTTTGTGTCTGTAACTCTTCTTGTGACTGACAGATTGCAGTGCTATGGAAATGGAAGGGGGGGGGGGGGGGGCTCCAATTCAGTTGGAAAGGGTGTCGAAATCGTTTTAGCCTTTCAGAAGGCAAGCTGGCCCATAGTTGTTGGAAATTGTATATGAAATTGCAGCTGTTACTGCGAGACAGAGTTGACATCCAAGCTGGTCGCACACATGCTCTATTGGGGGACAGATTTGGATATCTATCAGGGCAGGGGTGTACCTCACCATTACAGAAGCTTCCTAGGCACATGTGCCATGTGTGGATGAGCACTGTGTGTTGAAAAATGGCACTACCATACTGTTGTACCGGAGGTAACACATGAGGACGCAGGATGTTCATGATATGCTGTTGCACCATTAGCGTTCCTAAATCACTAACAGCTGTGACCTGCAGTCATACCTGATGGCTCCCCACACTATGATGCCTGCAATAATACTGCTGTGCCTCTTCAAAACATTTGAAAAATAGGACCTCTCCAAAGATTGATACTATACTTGCTAACAATAATCATTTGGGGTAGTGCAGAACCACTATTCATTGCTGAATACAATGCAATGCCTCTGTAGTTCATGCTCCCCAGTCATAGCACCACTCCAAATGCAATTGTTTGTGTTGTGATGTTAACAGCAACCTACGCATTGTGTAGCAATTTCCTAGTCCGGCTGTTGCACCAATGGTGCAGCATGGAACAGAAGGTTGCATGGAGTCCAGAGTGATCACTAAACATCTGACGCTGTTCATGCCCCTTATATACCCTACCAGACCTGGTAAAAAGACTGAACACAAACAACATTAATGCAGTTCTACCTGTCATGGAGAATTTACATACCTGACAATCGTGTGCAAGTGTAGGAAAAGTTCTATTGACATCTGACTACTTCTGGGTGCTCCACATTCTTTGTGTCAGCATATGTACATTAAAAAAGAAAAAGGCGACGAAACCTTATTCATTTGTAGGTACTTTAATACAGACTGTAAAAAAACGCAGAGTGCAAGAACTGAGATAATGAATCTGTTCATCTCTTACAATCTAGAAATCAAGTTGCATTACCAAACATGAGAAACTTCTTGCACAGAAGACCAACTTCAATTAAATAATACTTAATGTCCTTCAGCATCAATACAAATCAGAAACACATATACTTAAGGCAGAGGTAGAATACTACTACAGGCAAACCACAAGGTTCCACTTGTAAAGTAATTAGTCACAGAACAGCAAACCAACCACACCCAGAACTAGATCAACTAGATTTTACAGCGAAAAGGGAGTCGAAGCATTTATACACTATTCACAATGCGTATGTCGTACAAGCTTAACACCTCCTGAAGGACATGGCGGTGAAACTCATCTTTCAGCTTATCATCAGAGCAGAACCACCATTAACACAAAGGTTCCTTCAACTTTTGGAATAGGTGGTAGTCACCGAGTGCCATGTCTGGACTGTATGGCGGGTGGATGACAAAAGTTTTTGCATGAGACTGACGGTTTGACAGGCGAACTGTACGTGGGCGTTCTCATGGAGAATGCTTATGGCCTTGGTCAACATTCGTCTTCTCCAATTCTGAATTGCCCTTTTGAGTTTTTTCAGTGTTTCACAGTACCAATCACCATTCACTGTTGTCCCAGCAGACAGAATGTCAGCCAACAGTACCCACTTCTGATCCCTAAACACAGTTGCCATGACTTTACTGGGAGGCACTGTTTGTTTGAATTTTCATGGCTTGAGTGTAGAGGGATGCCACAAACCACATGACTATTGTTTCAGCTCAGGCATGAAGTGGAATGACCGCTTTTATCACATGTGACAATCGAGTCCAAGGAGCTGACCTTTTTGACTGCATTGCGTTGAAGAAATGCGGAGGAAGAATCAACTCACTGACATTGTGGTCTTCTGTCAGGGTATGCAGTATCCACCTTGCACACATCTTCAGATATTGCAATTTATCTGTTAAAAGCCTTTGGATGATGCTTCAGGAAATTCCAGGAACCAAAATTCAGTGAGCATCCAGAGTGATCCTCTGATCTTTGTGCTTGGTTTCTACAACCTTCACAACTGGCGCTTTGGAAACTGACACCCTACCGCTCTTGCAGTAGCTTGTTTTGCATTTTGCATATTGCATGTTTTTAAAATGTTTGTTGAGCTGGTGCACTGTAATTCAAAGCTGCAAATGGATTTTGCAGTGACAGGTGATAAGTTTCAACCAGTTTAATACTTTTTGCATTCAAAAATTGAATAACTGTTAACATCTCATCTGATAGTAGCATTCAATGAGAGCCCCCTTTTGAATGGCTATCAAGCCAAGACTGAGCTTCCAAGTAACATTCAAGTCAAGTGCACGTCTGTTTAGGAGTGAAAGAAACAGGACTCAAGAATGTCACCAACAACCGTATTAACAGTTTCACTATGTCCCCTAAAAATAGGAGACCTCACTTCTGGGGTTGTCCTTGTAGCTTTCCCACTTAAAAATAGAAATTTAAAAATAACCTACATAAGCAACTGAAACACTCTTAGTGTAAAAAGAGGTCATGTGCTTAGAAATGAGAGTCTACAGCATTTCTACAATGAGCAATAATGCCTGTCAACTGATCGATTTTTAGAAAGTATAATACATGACTGTGGAGCATAACAAAAAGTGCCACAATGTTGGAAACTGACAAACTCACAAGAAATTCACACAATAAAATCAAATAGATTTAAACATTATAAAATAAGAAAAAGAAAAAACAAAGAATATTAATAACACTTAGTCGAATGAAAATTCTTGAATTACCAGCAATACAATGGATCTTTTTAGCAATTTTTTAATGTAGCTGAGAAAAATTTAACTCATAAAAGTTATATGCATACAACACCAAATACAGAGTTGGTACATCAAACAACAGTTCTAATGGTGGTGGACATACAGGAAGTACAGCAAGAAATTTGTCTAATGCGCATAAAAGATACCACAAGAGACGGGTCACTGGCTACGCCATCATCGGTATACCATCCTTCATCCCTCGAGGTTCAATCAGCATGATAGCAGAGAATCTACCTAAGATAACTGTCAGAACCAGTTTACGACATAATGGCGGAATGTATTTGGTATTAGGAAATTCTGACAAGAATATGTTAGGGAGTGTAATGGAGTTGAATCAAGAGGCATAGGTTGTAGCTGGTAGATAGGTCTGTGGCATCGTAGTGCTCATGAAGCACAGTACCCTGGACGGGTCTCTTACGGACGAGACGTAGAGTTAGGATGTAAGTGATAGTTCTCTTGATATTAAGATCACAAATATGACTGTACTGGTTTTATCATGGACTTCTTTTTGTAAATAATTAATGTTAATCTCTTCTTACACAACTTATGTGTGTTTCACAATGTAGTGATAATACACTATTATGTAACATTTTTTTTTAGTTTTTTTTTAGTGGAAGAAAAGTTTGTAATACTTAAGGACCAGTACAGCACCTAATGTACAGAAGTACCACCAGTAACATGAAACAAACAAACCAGCAAACAAATTCTCAGGTAGCACTACCAAGAAAAAACAAATATTACAAATGCCATAGCTATCACTTCAATCCAGGTGGAATTTGGCACAATCTCATAGAATTTTATTTCAATTCCCACAACGAATGCAAATAAAATCACAACTTACGCAAATTTACATGCTCACACAGTCTGACAATGAAGTATCAATACCATCTCCTGAGGCTTAGTGGCTCCCACTAGGTCTTTGCCCTTACTGGTTAACTTTTCACTGTCACTTTACATTGCATCTGAAATTTGTACAGAGTACCATTTTCTTTGTATATCACAAAGATATATTTTTATTTGGTTATTATGTGGTACTTCTCAGAGGCCGAAAGCTAACAAGGGGCAGATGGTAGCAACCTTGAAAATCCCTGTTTGAACAAAGGAGAAAAAGAAAGGGCTATCATGGGTACCAACCTTTTAGAAACTATTTCTTTTTTACTTACCAATGAACATTAATTTTCAGATAGGAGAAATCCAACACTGGAAAAATGAAGGGTGGGGTCAAAAAATTCATGAGTAAATGCACAAACCTGGAAAGGGGCACTTGGAAAATTAAGCTCAACACAGAAAATGCTGGCACAGCCTCATGCACTAGGTAGTGGAACAACTGACCATGTATTGCATACCATTACATAAAGACAGCAAAAATACAAGAAATTGGCTGGCAAGTACATACCTTCAGGAAGTGAAATTTTAAATTCTTTAATTTTCGCATTTTAAAGTAGAAAATCTGTCTCCAATTGCCCTCACAACAGGTGGGTTTCCCGCAAGCTGAGGCCTAAGTGAGCTGTATATGAGGAAGGAATTAACATGTTTGAGAGGTGGAACATTTTTTCTGCTTTAAAATATTTTTAAATGTGTTTCTCAGCAGCAATTGGAATGCCACCCACTGAATGTAAGTACTGATAAGCCATCCTGCTTTGAATTTGACAGTTGACTCAAGTGAACTTTCCTTTTGATACTAAAAAATAATTATATAAAGACTGACTAACATATAAATTGCTACCTCACAATAACTACAACTCACTCATAGTGTGTTGGCTATACCACATCCCGTGCACTAGTAAATATTTATGCTGGAAGAACTAGAGCAGTGATATTCAACCTGCATACGCATACCACCAGGGGTACATGACGACTTCATAGGGGGTATGTAAAATTTAAAATATACATACTATGAGTATACTGTAATATGTTTCCTGAATTATCACAAATAATGAAAACTATTACAGCCAGAGGGATCTGAATTGTCTTCTATCCAAGAATCCATTTTACTTACTCTACTTGTATACCTAACAACAATGTTTTACAGCTGCACTAGCTAATGATTTATACTGTTTGTTTCAAAACACTGCCAACAATAAGAGTGGCTCCAAATGTACATTACTGACTGATTTACAATCTTTCCGTACCCGGTGTATTTTCATGACTTATCCTGGTAGAATTTTGCACAGAGCACAACTTAATCATAGGTAACACTTGGTTCAAAAATCATAAAAGAAGGCTGTATACATGGAAGAAGCCTGGAGATACTGGCAGGTTTCAGATAGATTTATATAATGGTACGACAGAGATTTAGGAAGCTGGTTTTAAATTGTAAGACATTTCCAGGGGCAGATGTGGACTCTGACCACAATCTGTTGATTATGACCTGTAGATTAAAACTGAAGAAACTGCAAAAAGGTGGGAATTTAAGGAGATGGAACCTGGATAAACTAAAAGAACCAGAGGTTGTACAGAGTTTCAAGGAGAGCATAAGGGAACATTTGACAGCAATGGGGGAAAGAAACACAGTAGAAGAAGAATGGGTAGCACTGAGGGATGAGGTAGTGAAGGCAGCAGAGGATCAAGTAGGTAAAAAGACGATGGCTAGTAGAAATCCTTGGGTAACAGAAGAAATATTGAATTTAATTGATGAAAGGAGAAAATATAAAAATGCAGTAAATGAAGCAGGCAAAAAGGAATACAAACGTCTCAAAAATGACATCGACAGGAAGTGCAAAATGGCTAAGCAGAGATGGCTAGAGGACAAATGTAAGGATGTAGAGGCTTATCTCACTAGAGGTAAGATAGATACTGCCTACAGGAAAATTAAGGAGACCTTTGGAGAAAAGAGGACCACTTGTATGAATATTAAGAGCTCAGATGGAAACCCAGTTCTAACTAAAGAAGGGAAAGCAGAAAGGTGGAAGGAGTATATAGAGGGTCTATACAAGGGCGATGTACTTGAGGACAATGTTATGGAAATGGAAGAGGATGAAGATGAAGATGAAGATGAAATGGGAGATACGATACTGCGTGAAGAGTTTGACAGAGCACTGAAAGACCTGAGTCGAAACAAGGCCCCTGGAGTAGACAACATTCCATTGGAACTACTGACGGCCTTGGGAGAGCTAGTCCTGACAAAACTCTACCATCTGGTGAGCAAGATGTATGAGACAGGTGAAATACCCTCAGACTTCAAGAAGAATATAATAATTCCAATCCCAAAGAAAGTAGGTGTTGACAGATGTGAAAATTACCGAACTATCAGTTTAATAAGTCACAGATGCAAATTAGTAATGCGAGTTCTTTACAGACGAATGGAAAAACTAGAAGAAGCCGACCTCGGGGAAGATCAGTTTGGATTCCGTAGAAATGTTGGAACACGTGAGGCAATACTGACCCTAAGACTTATCTTAGAAGCTAGATTAAGGAAGGGCAAACCTACGTTTCTAGCATTTGTAGACTTAGAGAAAGCTTTTGACAATGTTGACTGGAATACTCTCTTTCAAATTCTGAAGGTGGCAGGGGTAAAATACAGGGAGCGAAAGGCTATTTACAATTTGTACAGAAACCAGATGGCAGTTATAAGAGTCGAGGGACATGAAAGGGAAGCAGTGGTTGGGAAGGGAGTGAGACAGGGCTATAGTCTATCCCCGATGCTATTCAATCTGTATATTGAGCAAGCAGTGAAGGAAACAAAAGGAAAATTCTGAGTAGGTATTAAAGTCCATGCAGAAGAAATAAAAACTTTGAGGTTCGCCGATGACATCGTAATTCTGTCAGAGACAGCAAAGGACTTGGAAGAGCAGTTGAATGGAATGGACAGTGTCTTGAGAGGAGTGTATAAGATGAACATCAACAAAAGCAAAACGAGGATAATGGAATGTAGTAGAGTTAAGTCGGGTGATGCTGACGGAATTAGACTAGGAAATGAAACACTTAAAGTAGTAAAGGAGTTTTGCTATTTGGGGAGCAAAATAACTGACGATGGTCGAAGCAGAGAGGATATAAAATGTAGACTGGCAATGGCAAGGAAAGTGTATCTGAAGAAGAGAAGTTTGTTAACATCGAGTATAGATTTAAGTGTCAGGAAGTCATTTCTGAAAGTATTTGTATGGAGTGTAGCCATGTAAGGAAGTGAATCATGGACGATAAATAGTTTGGACAAGAAGAGAATAGAAGCTTTCGAAATGTGGTGCTACATGAGAATGCTGAAGATTAGATGGGTAGATCACATAACTAATGAGGAAGTATTGAATCGGATTGGGGAGAAGAGAAGTTTGTGGCATAACTTGACCAGAAGAAGGGATTGGTTGGTAGGACATGTTCTGAGGCATCAAGGGATCACCAATTTAGTATTGGAGGGCAGCGTGGAGGGTAAAAATCTTAGAGGGAGACCAAGAGATGACTACACTAAGCAGATTCAGAAGGATGTAGGCTGCAGTAGGTACTGGGAGATGAAGAAGCTTGCACAGGATAGAGTAGCATGGAGAGCTGCATCAAACCAGTTTCAGGACTGAAGACCACAACAACAACAACAACAACATGTGCAGGTTTGTTTTCTTTACTCACAGGCCTCACTTCTCATTATTTATATTTGTGAACTAACTTTCAGATTATCACTGCTGAATTTATTTTCTGCATTGTGGTATGGAACTATATGTTTTAACTTTCTTTGTAAGATGGATAAATTTGTTACAGGAGGAAAATATAAAATCAATTAAACAAGTAATAGTGGTGTTCAACGACCACCAGTAAAAAAACAATGTGTGTTCCACAAAAGGGCATCACTGAAAACAGTGTTAAAAGTTGAACCACCTATGAGCAAGTCCAAAAACCCAAGAAATGTGACAAACTTATGTTACAGTGAATCTTACATTAAATATGGATTTGTATCAAATATGTGTGTTTCACTACTTCCCCTCTGAATTATTTGCAACCAAACTCTGTCGAATAATTCTATAAACCCATCCCTACGTCACCAACATTTGGTAACCAGTCCCGCCTATCAAAAAATACAAGTCGATAACATTTTTCAGGTGCATAGCAAAAAATTACAATAAAATTTCAAATGTTATAAAAAATGACAAAGCTGGTACTGGAGAAATCTATGAGTTGGTGTTGCTAGTTGCAAAAAATACATCATCTTATATCGCAGTTGAATCTCTTCTTATTCCTGCTTCTTTGATTATAGCAGAAAAAGTTACACAAAAATTCCACTAAAGTAATTAATATAACTCCAAATTCTGACAACAGTAGGGCATAGAATTCATGATATGGCACAAGATATTGTTGATCAAATAGCAGAAAATAATAAACTGAACAAAAGATTTGCCATTCAAATCAATGAACAGGTGGCAGTGTCTGATGAAGCTGAACTACTTACACATGTTCGAAATTCTGGGATTAAAAAGGGTGCTATTGCTAATGAAATTCTAGGATATATACAATTACCAAAATACAACTCTGGAGAGGAAATTTTTAAATCTCTCTACAATCTTATAAGATTAAAATTAAGTTTGTCATGGGACTGGTGAGTAAGTTTGTCATGGGACTGGTGAGTAAGTTTGTCATGGGACTGGTGAGTAAGTTTGTCATGGGAGTGGTGAGTACGTTTGTCATGGGAGTGGTGAGTACGTTTGTCATGGGAGTGGTGAGTACGTTTGTCATGGGAGTGGTGAGTACGTTTGTCATGGGAGTGGTGAGTACGTTTGTCATGGGAGTGGTGAGTACGTTTGTCATGGGAGTGGTGAGTACGTTTGTCATGGGAGTGGTGAGTACGTTTGTCATGGGAGTGGTGAGTACGTTTGTCATGGGAGTGGTGAGTACGTTTGTCATGGGAGTGGTGAGTACGTTTGTCATGGGAGTGGTGAGTACGTTTGTCATGGGAGTGGTGAGTACGTTTGTCATGGGAGTGGTGAGTACGTTTGTCATGGGAGTGGTGAGTACGTTTGTCATGGGAGTGGTGAGTACGTTTGTCATGGGAGTGGTGAGTACGTTTGTCATGGGAGTGGTGAGTACGTTTGTCATGGGACTGGTGAGTACGTTTGTCATGGGACTGGTGAGTACGTTTGTCATGGGACTGGTGAGTACGTTTGTCATGGGACTGGTGAGTACGTTTGTCATGGGACTGGTGAGTACGTTTGTCATGGGACTGGTGAGTACGTTTGTCATGGGACTGGTGAGTACGTTTGTCATGGGACTGGTGAGTACGTTTGTCATGGGACTGGTGAGTACGTTTGTCATGGGACTGGTGAGTACGTTTGTCATGGGACTGGTGAGTACGTTTGTCATGGGACTGGTGAGTACGTTTGTCATGGGACTGGTGAGTACGTTTGTCATGGGACTGGTGAGTACGTTTGTCATGGGACTGGTGAGTACGTTTGTCATGGGACTGGTGAGTACGTTTGTCATGGGACTGGTGAGTACGTTTGTCATGGGACTGGTGAGTACGTTTGTCATGGGACTGGTGAGTACGTTTGTCATGGGACTGGTGAGTACGTTTGTCATGGGACTGGTGAGTACGTTTGTCATGGGACTGGTGAGTACGTTTGTCATGGGACTGGTGAGTACGTTTGTCATGGGACTGGTGAGTACGTTTGTCATGGGACTGGTGAGTACGTTTGTCATGGGACTGGTGAGTACGTTTGTCATGGGACTGGTGAGTACGTTTGTCATGGGACTGGTGAGTACGTTTGTCATGGGACTGGTGAGTACGTTTGTCATGGGACTGGTGAGTACGTTTGTCATGGGACTGGTGAGTACGTTTGTCATGGGACTGGTGAGTACGTTTGTCATGGGACTGGTGAGTACGTTTGTCATGGGACTGGTGAGTACGTTTGTCATGGGACTGGTGAGTACGTTTGTCATGGGACTGGTGAGTACGTTTGTCATGGGACTGGTGAGTACGTTTGTCATGGGACTGGTGAGTACGTTTGTCATGGGACTGGTGAGTACGTTTGTCATGGGACTGGTGAGTACGTTTGTCATGGGACTGGTGAGTACGTTTGTCATGGGACTGGTGAGTACGTTTGTCATGGGACTGGTGAGTACGTTTGTCATGGGACTGGTGAGTACGTTTGTCATGGGACTGGTGAGTACGTTTGTCATGGGACTGGTGAGTACGTTTGTCATGGGACTGGTGAGTACGTTTGTCATGGGACTGGTGAGTACGTTTGTCATGGGACTGGTGAGTACGTTTGTCATGGGACTGGTGAGTACGTTTGTCATGGGACTGGTGAGTACGTTTGTCATGGGACTGGTGAGTACGTTTGTCATGGGACTGGTGAGTACGTTTGTCATGGGACTGGTGAGTACGTTTGTCATGGGACTGGTGAGTACGTTTGTCATGGGACTGGTGAGTACGTTTGTCATGGGACTGGTGAGTACGTTTGTCATGGGACTGGTGAGTACGTTTGTCATGGGACTGGTGAGTACGTTTGTCATGGGACTGGTGAGTACGTTTGTCATGGGACTGGTGAGTACGTTTGTCATGGGACTGGTGAGTACGTTTGTCATGGGACTGGTGAGTACGTTTGTCATGGGACTGGTGAGTACGTTTGTCATGGGACTGGTGAGTACGTTTGTCATGGGACTGGTGAGTACGTTTGTCATGGGACTGGTGAGTACGTTTGTCATGGGACTGGTGAGTACGTTTGTCATGGGACTGGTGAGTACGTTTGTCATGGGACTGGTGAGTACGTTTGTCATGGGACTGGTGAGTACGTTTGTCATGGGACTGGTGAGTACGTTTGTCATGGGACTGGTGAGTACGTTTGTCATGGGACTGGTGAGTACGTTTGTCATGGGACTGGTGAGTACGTTTGTCATGGGACTGGTGAGTACGTTTGTCATGGGACTGGTGAGTACGTTTGTCATGGGACTGGTGAGTACGTTTGTCATGGGACTGGTGAGTACGTTTGTCATGGGACTGGTGAGTACGTTTGTCATGGGACTGGTGAGTACGTTTGTCATGGGACTGGTGAGTACGTTTGTCATGGGACTGGTGAGTACGTTTGTCATGGGACTGGTGAGTACGTTTGTCATGGGACTGGTGAGTAAGTTTGTCATGGGACTGGTGAGTAAGTTTGTCATGGGACTGGTGAGTAAGTTTGTCATGGGACTGGTGAGTAAGTTTGTCATGGGACTGGTGAGTAAGTTTGTCATGGGACTGGTGAGTAAGTTTGTCATGGGACTGGTGAGTAAGTTTGTCATGGGACTGGTGAGTAAGTTTGTCATGGGACTGGTGAGTAAGTTTGTCATGGGACTGGTGAGTAAGTTTGTCATGGGACTGGTGAGTAAGTTTGTCATGGGACTGGTGAGTAAGTTTGTCATGGGACTGGTGAGTAAGTTTGTCATGGGACTGGTGAGTAAGTTTGTCATGGGACTGGTGAGTAAGTTTGTCATGGGACTGGTGAGTAGGTTTGTCATGGGACTGGTGAGTAAGTTTGTCATGGGACTGGTGAGTAAGTTTGTCATGGGACTGGTGAGTAAGTTTGTCATGGGACTGGTGAGTAAGTTTGTCATGGGACTGGTGAGTAAGTTTGTCATGGGACTGGTGAGTAAGTTTGTCATGGGACTGGTGAGTAAGTTTGTCATGGGACTGGTGAGTAAGTTTGTCATGGGACTGGTGAGTAAGTTTGTCATGGGACTGGTGAGTAAGTTTGTCATGGGACTGGTGAGTAAGTTTGTCATGGGACTGGTGAGTAAGTTTGTCATGGGACTGGTGAGTAAGTTTGTCATGGGACTGGTGTTTCTTTTCAAAAGTGTGTGGAGTTAGGAGCTAAACAAAATTGTTTTTGCATGCCAAGGTACACTGTTTATCATGAGGGCACATACTGACTTGTCTTTCTGGACTTAAAAATGAGGTAAAATGATTCCTTACAAAATTGGAATCTGATATGATTAAACATTTTGAAAATGGAAAGCGGATTTCCCAGCGAGCTTATTTGCAGATATACAGGGTGCGTCAAAAAAATGTATACATGCTTTGAACTGTCATAGACAATTTATTTCCCATTCTACAAGGTTAAATGTCTGTGAGAAAGGAATGTTGTTTCTTCAACAGATGGCAGCAGTGGCAAGGAAGTAACTGCAACATGGCGGACATGTGTTTGAGCTTTTTAAGCATGGAAGCAGATAATTAAGTGATACTAGAAGTTTGAGAATGTAGCTGCGGTTCGAAGACAGTGGAGAAATGAGTATGGTACAGAACCACCTTCAAGGTTAACAATTACATGTCTATGAGACAAATTCGAAATTCATGGAATGGTGTGTGATGCGCATAAAGGTCGATCAGGACGACCTCGAACAGCTACAAGTGATGATTCCACAACTGCGGTCTTGGAACTGTTTCTGCATTCGCCTCAAAAATCTTCATGGCAAGCGGCACGTGAGAGTAATATAAGTGCTGGTAGTGTGCTACGCATTCTGAAGAAAGGCAAGTTTCCTGTGTACATTCCAAGGCTGGTGCAACAGCTAAGTGACGACAATCCAGATCGAAGGTTAGAATTTTGTTAATGGGTTCAGGAGATGGTGAGATGCGAACCGAGATTTATGGGTAGCATAATTTGGTCGAATGAAGCCCAATTCAAACTCAATGGAATTGTCGATAGGCAAAATTGTGTGTACTGGGCTCATGATAATCCTCACATATCAGTTTAAAAGGCTGTAAATTTGCCTGGTGTAAATGTGTGGTGTGGTTTGTCTGCAAGGGGACTCATTGGGCCTTTCTGCTTTGAAGGTATTGTTACTGGAGAAATGTACCTAACAATGCTTGCTTGGAGAAACGTACCTAACAATGCTTGCTTGGAGAAACATACCTAACAATGCTTAGTGGTGACTCATACTCAGAAATGTATTGATGCTGAAGGCCACCAGTTTGAACATTAGTCACATTTGCAAAGTACATTTATTTTTCTAATTGGACTTTAAGTTTTCCATTTAGAAATTTAACATAGTAGAACAGGAAATAAATTTTCTGTGACACTTCAAAGTGTGTATACATTTTTTTGGTGCACCCTGTATTCAACAAATTAAAAAAGCTCAACCTTCAACTCCGAGGTTTTGATTATATTTTTGAGGCTTATGAGAAAGTAAAGGGATTTTTATTTTGGATTGATTGTGTTAATAAAGAGGATATTGCAGTTGCTCCAACTGTGTTAGAAAACAGTGGGAAAATGACGTTAGGCTTGCTGATGGACTTTTGGAAACAGTGAAATGCCACCTAAAAAAACCTCATGTGTCAGTTTTTAAAATACTTTGCAGAAATTGAGAAATGCAATAAAACACAAGAATGGATTACAGATTCATTTTGTATCACCACCAATTCCCCCTATCTTCTTACAAAATTAAAAGAAAGTCTTTTGGAAATGTCCATTGACACTTTACTGAAAATAAAAATAGAAAAACATGTCACCATGTGATTTGTTGTCTAGTGCACACAAAAAGTAAACTGAACTCCACAACACTGCAATTAAACACCCACTTTTTACTAATTTTATAATCTATTTTAGATATAAAAAAAAGCACTCCGTCTTGAGGCCACAAGTGGCCCATCGGGACCATCCGACCGCCGTGTCATCCTCAACTGAGGATGCGGATAGAAGGGGTGTGTGGTCAGCACACTGCTCTCCCGGTCGTTATGATGGTTTTCTTTGACCGGAGACGCTACTATTCGGTTGATTAGCTCCTCAGTTGGCATCACGAGGCTGAGTGCACCCCGAAAAATGGCAACAGCGCAAGGCGGCCCGGATGGTCACCCATCCAAGTGCCCAGCATGCCCGACAGCGCTTAACATCTGTGATCTGACGGGAAGCGGTGTATCTACTGCGGCAAGGCCGTTGCCTATTTTAGATATGGTTATGTATAATTTGAAGTAAGGTTCACTCTTTGGACTCTGCCTAGGAGCAAAGACTAAAATGGAAAATTTTTTGGAAGAAATAACAATGGGCTACAGTATCCATCAAAAGCATAAGCACAGACATAGATGGCATCAGATCCGGGAAAAGTAGTAAAAATGGAAAGACTAACTATGTGTCCAGGTACACTTACTGCAGTATAGAATTTAATAACAGACAGGTTCTTGTTAATATGGGCAATTACCTCACCTGACTTGGAGTAGTGCTATAGAATACAGAATGAAAGTCACTACTGGTACTGGTTCTACCAGCCTCAATAACACATGAGTTAGTTAAGAACGGAATTTTTATTACAAAATTTTATGTGAAGTATTCAAAATTGTGTCGACACAACTTGTTATTTCTTTGTTCCATGAGAGAAAAAGCAGTAGCTTAGTGAAGAGCATCTTCAGAGCTGTAAGAATTCAAAACAAAAACCAACAGCACAGTTCCATCTCGTAGTCTGAGGCTACCCGTTTGAGCATTGGATCACCGAGTTCCTTCTGTGGGTTTTATATTTTAACAATAATAATAATAATAACAATGACGACAACAACAACAACAACAATAATAATATACTTTTGACATGTTAGCATTTATACATGAAATGTATATTGTGCACATGAATATGGTGTATGTGTTATGCCAATAAACTGTGATGAGAAAGTGTTTTTGTGAAATCTGGCAGTATCAATAATGTAACAACAAAAATAATCAATTATTGATAATATAAATGGACGTATAAAAAAATCTACTCACCAAGTGGTAGCAGGGGAAAACACACACACACACACACACACACACACACACACACACACACACACACACACACACGGGGGCAACACTTACAAGCTTTCGGAGCCAATGGCTCCTTCTTCTGGTGGAAGAGTTGAAGGGGAAGAGGGATGAAGGAAAAGGACTGGAGAGGTTTAGCGAAAGGAGTACAGATTAGAAAAGAAGCACAGGTCAGGGGAGACTTACGGGACAGGATGAGAAGGAAAGACAGACTGTTGGAGGTTTTCAAATCTCGTCTGGTGCAGTTCCAACAATCAATCTTTCCTTTTCATCCCATCCAGCAAATCTCTCCTGACCCAGAGTTCTGGGTAACTTCTAAACTGTACCCCTTTCCCTCAGCCTCTCCAGACCTTTTCTTTCAGCCCTCTTCCTTCCCCTTCAACTCTTCTGCCAGAAGGAGCCACTGACTCCGAAATCTTGTAAAACTTAAATCCTTTTGTGTGTGAGATTCCCTGCCACCGCTTGGTGAGTAGATTTTTTTATCAGTATCAATATTGTAATTTATAAAGTATTTTGAAAAGATAACATTAGAGGAATTTCTCAACAAATTGAACTATAGTTCAAGTTTAAATCTTGGTGATTGAAAATGTGTAAGATCTTTGGCAAGAGAAAAATCTGCAATCTAGTGACCAAATAGTAAAGGGTTATTTTGGGGAGAAGCAATTAAGTTTGTGGAAGGCAATTTTAAAGTTAAAAAAGGAACGATAAAGTGCAATAAATGTAACTAGATTCTTGGGAAGTAGATTCAGTTATAAATTTGACTTCTCGTTAAATTAACATTTTGGTTACAGAGGTCATAGGTGATAGGATTTAATGGCTATGAAATGGTGGTTATCTCTGATAAATTGGATTTATGGCAGTTCTTTTACGAAGAAGTAATTGCTATAAAGTGACAGTGAGGCGTAGCGCAGTATACCGATCCTGCCTTGGAGGCGGTTAAGTGGTGACGCGAGACTGGACGTGCACATAGTTTATGTATCAGCCAATAGAGGACTATATTGGATAGGGGGACTGTGATTTTAGTTTCGATTGTGCCCACTAGAGTATTTTTCATAACCTGTTCTAGTATTTTCATAAAGTGGTGTTATATCTTTTGTGTATGTAAAATGTTATAAATGTGTTTTAGCAGTATGCATGATGCACGAGTGTGGTTTAAGGTTAATATGAAGATAATTGTTTAATGAGTTATGTAGTGGGACTTAGTGTGGGAACATTTGGAAGCAGTATGGAAATGGGCAAAGGAGATTTTTGTAGAATAGATTTGTAAAGTAAGTTTATGGTAAAGGGAAAGTTCATTCAGGTATAAATAACAATAATAAACAACTTTATACATAAACAAAACTTCATCATATTAGATAATTACGTCGGTAAAAAGTGCAGTCGCTAGGTTTACTATTTTGAGATTGGTAATTGATGAAAAGTGCGGACTGACGCGGGAGAATGTTGTTTTGCTATTGGCTGTTGAGAAAACTGACCAATGGTAAAGTAATATTCTTTGCGTGCCTTTCTCTGCTGGTAGAGAAGACAGAGACTATTCTAGGGAAGAGTGGGAGCCTAGCCATGAAACAGTTCGGACGTGTGTAGTAGTAGCTCTGATGAAAACAATAAGTTACCCGATCTAGCAGTGTTTCATACATCAAAAGTGTGGGAAAGTAACAGCATAATTATTCCAATGTGTGTTTAGAAATTTTGGAATTTTTAAGTGAATTTTGTAACAAGAAAAGACATATATTCTGCATGGCAAATTGAGCAGGACGATGGCTAAAAACTGTGACTGCATTTGGTAACGACAGACTTAATATTCGGCAAGCATTCTCAATCAAAAACAATCAGTATTTTTGTAGCTATTACGTTTTCGGTAAATACAACACCATAAACTTGCTAACGTGAGTGAAATGGATTGTGAGTCACTGTGTTAAGACTAGCACGGGCTTGGCAGTGATACTTTTTCACCTAAGTTTCAGATAATATTAATCGAGGACAAAATTTCCAACCTTTCATTTCGTGTGAAAACTTTCTCCTGAAATGTAGATTAGTGACTTTAATTGCAGCCTGATTCATGTCTAAGTACAGTAGGTTTCACTCTGCTTTCCTACTGAGGATCTGATGAGACAATGTTCAAAGGTAGGTGCAGGTTCGTCGTAAAAGGGACGGAAAGAACTGCCCCACCGCAACAGTACTATCATTTATACAGAAATAGAGACAGTGAAATATGTTCAAAGATGTTGTATGCTGATAAAGTCAATGTGCAACAGAAAAGCACAATTAAAAGATTTTCTAAACTCTAACGAAGGGATAACATTGCATCTGAGAGATTTCAGTTGTTAACGAAGAGGCAAGCTATAACATATCTGTTGAAATGAAATTACATCTGTGAGGAAGCCACTTAGTTTTCATGCATGTTTAATGGACATGTCTCACTCAGTTTCGGTAAAGCAATGAACAAAATAGACTATTTAAAAGGATTTACTATTGAATTAAACATCAAGCAGTAACACATCTGAAGTTAGTGGAGACGAGACCACTGACGGTTGATATACTAACGGAAATCAACGGAGAATAAAGAATTATGAATGCAACAGATTTGAACATACAAGAGTTGTCTGGTAGTGTAATTGAATTTGTTTCCCAAGTTCAGGTCTGTGCAGACAGACATGAAGTTGCTAATATACATAGTAACTTCAGATACAGCAGGTGTATGACCTCATAAATGTATCTTGCAAGCAACAAGAAAAATAAGACAGATCAGCAACAAATTATTAAGTAACTAACAGAGTTACACTAACTGGTCAATGAATGTACCCCTGAATACTTGGTGACTCTCAAGGAGGACAAGCAGTGTGGGAAGGAATGAGATACTGGAATACAGTCATCTCTACAGAAAACTCCATCCAGAAGACTGAAGATATTTTGATGAGACAAGGAGCAAGAAATCTATGACGTCTGAAGAGAAGAAGGTGAAGATTGTGGAATAGGGGATTTTGTTTGTGCAGGTGGTGATCGAGACAGCCGATCAAGTGTGTTGAACCCCCTAACAGCTGCCTACAATGTACATTGGAGCTAGTGCAGTTTCCCCATGCAGCAGTTATGAGCTGTTGCACTCCCTCAAGTTCATGGTAGTTGCATCTAAATGCTGTCTCTCCACCACCATGGGTTCGTGACAGGGAACTCTGCAAGCTGCCTTTACCCACTGCGAGTTGCTGTACCACTTCACTTCACTAGTGCAGTCCTGTTATGTTCGGCATTGGCTAAAGTCGGCAAACTATATTCAGAGTGTTCACTATGGGAGAGTTCGGTTGTTGCTGACAACTGGTGTTTTGGTCTTTGAGGACAACGAAAGTTTTAAGGGAGACTGTAATTGCTATGTAACTAGACTATAGGAAACTGAATAGAATTGTAAGAGTGATATATCACCAGCTTTTGGTTCATAACAATGCAAATAAAATACTTCACATTTAATATATGAAAGAACAAACTAAAAACACAACTGAAAGTACCCTATTGTTACAGGTGATGACCAAAAAATCTGATGTTTGCTTAATAATTAATTGTATATTGTTTTGGAAAATGTGTGTTTCTTGGCAGATAACAATAGACCAGCTAATCTCTCATATTCACCATGGTTATGGCCACACTTTGGCATAAAAAGTGTGAGAGTTATATGAGTAAATATTACCACTGCAAAAACTTAGGAAGGTTAGTGAGGCAGAATTTTACACTGTTTATCATACGAGGGTGGTTTGAAAAGTTCTCAGAATGGAATAGATAAAAGTATTTACATCGCAAACTTTTTTTATTTTTGAATGTACTCACCTTGTAGATTAATGCACTTGGTCCAAAGATGTTACAGAGCCTTTATCCCATCTCAAAAATGAGTTTCCTCCAGGACTGCTAAATAGTTGTGAACTCCAGCTATCAACTCTTCATTTGAAGCGAATCTTTGTCCAGCAAGAAAAATTTTCCAGTTTTGGGAAGAGATAGAAGTCTGACAGAGCCGTATCAGGTGAATAAGGTGGGTGTGGCAAAACTTCGTATCTTAGCTCGTGTAATGTTGCCATGGTGACGGCACGTGTGCGGGCACACATTGTCTTGATGGAAGAGGACTTTCTTCCTTGCTAAACCTGGCCTTTTTTTTGCGAATCTTTTGTTGCAATTTGTCCAGGAGGTTAGCATAGCATTCTCCAGTAACTGTTTGCCCACCGGGGAGATAATCTACATCTACATCTACATCCATACTCCGCAAGCCACCTGACGGTGTGTGGCGGAGGGTACCCTGAGTACCTCTATCGGTTCTCCCTTCTATTCCAGTCTCGTATTGTACGTGGAAAGAAGGATTGTCGGTATGTTTCTGTGTGGGCTCTAATCTCTCTGATTTTATCCTCATGGTCTCTTCGCGAGATATACGTAGGAGGGAGCAATATACTGCTTGACTCTTCGGTGAAGGTATGTTCTCGAAACTTTAAGAAAATCCCGTACCGAGCTACTGAGCGTCTCTCCTGCAGAGTCTTCCACTGGAGTTTATCTATCATCTCCGTAACGCTTTCGCTATTACTAAATGATCCTGTAAGAAGGAGCGCTGCTCTCCGTTGGATCTTCTCTATCTCTTCTACCAACCCTACCTGGTATGGATCCCACACTGCTGAGCAGTATTCAAGCATTGGGCGAACAAGCGTACTGAAAAGAATCCCCTTCAAATCCCAGAAACTGATGCCATGACCTTTCCTGCTGAAGGAATTGTCTTTGCTTTCTCTGGTGGCATAGAATCGGCAAGTTTCCACTGCTTTGACTGTTGGTTTATCTCTGGGATATTGCGATGTGATCACAAACTGGCACAATAAATTTGTTCGTTTCTCCTAAAATGGGCAAAACATTGTTCTGATTCGTCCATTCTCATGTGTTTTTGATTCAGTGTCAAGAGTTGTGGCACCCATCTTGCAGATAATCTTTTCATTTCTAATTCTTCAGTTAAAATGTGATATACCCTTTCAGATGACATCTGGAAAGCATGAGCAATTTCACACACTTTCAATCAGCAATTTTCCGTGACCATTTCGGGCACTTTTGCAGTGATTTCTGGAGTAGTGACACATCTTGGCCGACTGCATGGATCATCATGTAAGCTCTCCTGACTAAATTTAAATTCATTTGTCCACTTGGCAACAGCTGAATAAGAAGGAGCCTAGCACCCCAGTGTATTCTTTAAATCAGCATGAATGTCTTTTGCTTCCATATTAAGTATTTAATCACTGCTCGAATCTTCATTTTTTTTTTCCACCTACACATATCACTATGCAGGAAGAACAACAGAGCCACGTCACCGCCACAGCTCTCTTCCAAGAGCACTGAGATGGTACGTGTTTACAGGCAACAGTCCAATGATTATCATGTGAACAACTCTTTGTGCTAGTGCTGACCTCTCATGGTGATTCTGAAAACTTTTGAAACCACCCTCGTATGGGATATGGGATTTATGTTCCAAGAGGAAAAGGTTGAGTTGAGTGCATGTTTGTGGTCAGTTAGCGCTGATCAAAGTAGGTTCATGACTGTAAGATGGCTACTTAGAGCCGATGACAGCAAACATAAATGTCATGTGAATATAAATATTAAGTAATGTTACACAAAACCAGAACCAAGTTTATAACAAAATTAGAACAGAGAGTACTATTGGCTACCACTAAAGAAATTGTACTGTGATGGATTGTGTTTGCAAATATTGAGAAAACACAAAGGATATTTTGTGTTAGCAGGAGCTGATTTTTTGTTTTTTTGTTTGTTTGGGTGAGAATGTACAGCTATTAGAAAGAGAAATGGTAGTAAGATTATGTTGGCAAAGAGTGTGTGTGTGGGGGTGGGGGGAGTAAGGTGTATGCTGTGTAGCGTATTCTGATTCATCCACAGGAATTTTAGATGAATTAAATGCTGTGTCACTAATAATATTGGTGTGCAATTAAGAAATAGTACTACTAGGCATACACCAAAAAGCTGTAAGTAGCAATCAGATCAAACACAGTGGGACATGCAGCTACACCTTTCAAAATCAGCTTGCTCTAGTTGTGTTCATCCCCCCCCCCCCCCCTCCCCCCATCACTAACACATTATAGATAATGTAGTTAGACATACTAACAACAGAGTTCGCTAATCCATTCAAGACGAGGCATGCTGTATTGTTAAAATTGAAACTGCCAAAGTAGTAGAGTTAAGTTGATTTTAAGTAAAGGTCTATAAAACTCATCAAAGTTAATTACAGATGTAATGACCTCTACTAACAGCCTGTAGTACTCAATGAGTATTTGAGGCCACTTCTAAAAAAAAAAAGGAATGTAATATCACGCAAATTCTCGGATTGGGACTATGGACAACAGAGAATATTCTAGTATGGTAGTTAACTAAAAGGTGGAATGTAACAGTCCTTCTTGTGTAAGTAAAGCAAAAACATAAAAAATCTCAGCTAAGATATAGTTTCTTGGAAGAATAGGTTTTATTTTATTTGATGCAAACTAATTGAAATTCAGTGTCCATAAAATTAATAACAAAGGAAGGATCTGACTGTATTGTAGCCACAATGACTGACAGTATTTCTGTTAATAAACTGGTAAAATCATATTTTCTAAGGACACAAGACCCTTAAAGTATGCTATATAAATGACTGAAGACATTCTTAAATAGTGAAAAAAGAGGAAAGACAATATTTGTACATTTAATAGTTAGTATTAATGTGAATTTACAAGACTGATACGATATTACGGCTAGCATTAGTAATATGAAACAAAAATGAAATGTATGAATGTGGGCTGTAACAAGTGGACGTTTGAACGTTACTTATAATGGTACTTGATGGAAATGAATATATTACAAAACTAGGTTTATGAGAAGGGTGAGAGATCAACTCCATTGAGAAGAGGCTCATGACCTAATAAGAATATAGTATCTGATAGAAAACAAAAACACTGCGCTGGGCAACCATAAGTGTTTCACATAGACTGGCGATTACGTATGGTGGTAGGTAGTTACAACTATTACATGTATCTTTACCAAGTGTGTATAAATGTTTATTGATCCCCCTAATCCACATGAAGTCAAATAACAGATACTATAGAAAAATTAGTGATTATTCTCCATAAAGTAATCGCGTAAAACGCCAGAATGAGGATGACAGTATTATCATTATCCCCACTGCAAGGGAAATGCAACAGCTGTTTTGAATGTGACTATCATAGTAAAATTAAGGACTTATTAGATCCTCATACGTACAGGAAACCGAGTAAAGGCCTCACTGACATTTCTTAGAGCAGTTACACAGTTGATAAAAAAAAGGTCCTCTATGGAACACAGCATTCAGAAGAGTCTGTTGAATTCAGTTGTGTTACCACTTCGACTATATGGGTTGCTGAGGGTGCACAAAGATGATGTTCCTCTAAGACCTCCAGTGAGTGTTTTTCGTTCACCTACCTATTCAATTGCCAAGTTCTTGACAATATTATTATGTCTGTATGTAGACTGTTCGGATTAATATATGAAGAATTCAGCACATTTTATCAGTGAATTAAATGGCATAGGGATTCAGCCAGATATTAGTTTTAATGTGGTATCACTATTTACTATGGTTCCACTCAATAAGGTGTTGCTACAGCTGTATTGGATTTTTCCTCCCGATATTGCTGAAGTGTTTAAATTTTGCCTCACAGCTACATATTTCAAATGGAGCAAAGAGTTCTACGAACAGACGGATGGCGTGGCTAAGGCGAGCCCCTTAGGCCCAGTTACAGTGAATTTTTTTATGGAAAAATTCAAGAAGCAGACACTGAAAACTGCCAACAAGAAACCGAATATTTGGTTCACTGAACATTTGGTTCCAGTATGTGAACGATACGTTTCATTTTGTGGAGGCACGGCAGAAAGGAACTAGATTGTTTTCACAAACATTAACAGGATCAATCCGAAGATTCGGTTTACCTCGAAGTAAGAGGCAGGCAGAAGATTAAAGTTTCTTAATGTGCTAGTTTTCAAGAAAGAGGATGGCAGCTTATGACTACATGGTTTACCATAAACCAATGCACACAGACCGCTATCTACACTGGGATTCAAACCAACACCACACCAGAAATGAGGCATCATAAAAATATTGACAAATAGAGGAAAGAACAGCTGCAAACCACAGCTTCTTGACACAGAATTAAAAATATCATCAATGCATTGCTGAGGAACGGTTATTCATCCACTTAGGTAAAAAGAACATTGAGACCACTGCACAAGTGCATGTGAAATTGAAATTTTTCCTGTCTTTCATTAAGAACATTATTGACTGCATTGGAAAAATCTTTGAAAACCGGAACATCGTAATCTACAAACCCACCTGGAACAAAAAGAATGGTCATAAAAAACTGGAAGAGCCCAAGGGCAATTATAGAAGGGAGACTCATCAATCAGCTGTTGCGGAATGTGCTTTGCAGTCAGGAGACCACCACATTCATTTTAAGGACTCGTGTACTGGCAGCCACAAGCAGACAGCATGACATGCTATACAGAATGGCCATAGAGATTATGAAACATACCATGAATTTCAACAAGGAGGAGAATGTGAAACTGAATGACATCTTCATTCTGGTGCTGAAGATGACGTGTACCAGTCTTCCACCACTGGGTTATAACAACAGCAGATGACGGCAATCAACAAAGACCAATTGCGCTTGGACATTCAAAACACATGACGTCATGCCACTGAGTGGAGGCATGCCAAAATGGAATTTTGCTGCAGTCAGTAGCGAACCAGAGTGTGAATTGGACACTAAAAGAAGCTTGATCCCCAATGAAAATTTCATCTACAGATGGGGACAAAATGTTGGATTTCATTGTGAAATACATTGAACCATGGAATAATAGCCTAGAGCATTTTATTAAATATGACATATCCAACTATCAAAGTTTACATTTTACTATTGTTTGCACGAAAATTGAGATGATCAAACACATTTCAAGATACTGTGTTAGTTAAGGCCAGTGTATAACAGAAAAGGCAATTTAATGATTTTACAAACTTTACTAAAGGAATAACATTTTGTCTCAGAGACAGTAACTGTCAATGAAGAGGCACACTGTAACATATCCTGCGAAGTGAAATTACACCTGCGGTTACGCCAGTCTTCTAGTAAGTTTAATGGACACATATCAGTTAGTTACAGTAAATCAATGGACAAAATAGACTATTTAAAAAGACTTACTGTACCAATTAAATACCAGTAGCATATTGAAAGTTATTTGACAAGAGATCTCTGCTCATTGAAATAGCAATGAGAATTAACGGAGAAAGAAGAATACTGAATTGTGACAGATTTTAACATAAAAGAGTTATCTGGTACTGAAATTGAATTCATTTCCCACAATCAGATTTGGGCAGATTGAAGCTGCTAATAAAACACAATTACTTCAGATACTACAGGAATATGACCTCACGTAAATATAGCTTACAAACAACTCAAAAAATACAAAAGAAAGATCAGCTATAAATTATCACCTGACTAACACCCTCTCATCATGTGGGTCTTCAGTTTCCTTTAAACTCCCTTAAATGATCTGCTATGGACTGTAGTAGGGCTTCATACAGAGGATATGGATGACGTCTCTGGACTTTTGTCTTCTTGATGTGGGGTCATAATCCTCAGCTTCCTATGTTACACCAACCACATAATGAAGGATGTGATATGGCCCAAAACAGTGCTTTAGTAACTATTTCAGTAGTCCCACTTTCTGCACAGGTGTAAAAGTTAATATCAAGTCACCCGGGCTGTATCTCATGGGCTGGTGCTTGGCATTACATTGCTCTCATTCTTTCTCGGGGTGTCCAGGGTCTATATGTGAGCCCACTGCCTTGCTTCCTCAGTCCTTGTGATGAGGTATTTCATGCAGACCCCCTGAGTATAATCTGGCTGGAAGGGGAACAGTGTATTCATTGGTGTTTCTGCCTTGCAACTGCTGAGCAGAAAGAACAGCATGAAGTCCTCATTGTTTTGCATCACCGTGCTGCATGTGAATGTCATGATGGGTAGTATCATAGCCCAACCTCTCTCTTTGACATCAGTATACATCGAGAACATTTCTGTCCAACATCTTATTAAACAGATCGTTGAGGCAATTATCTGAGGATGGTTGGCAGTTTTCATCCTGTGGGTGACGTTGAAAGGTGAAGTTGCAACTGATGCTTTTCTAACTGAAAAATCTTTCCACAAGCAGAGATCGTAACATGGAGTGCTCCATACCTTAAAAATGATGCCTTGTTCATGGCCCAAATAACTGCAAGGCCCTTCTCCTCAATAGTAGAGCAGTTCATCTCTAACTTTGAGAGTACTTTCGATGCATGAGAACCCTCCTGAATTTGCACTAGAATTGTGCTTATTCAAACTCGCTAGAGTGTGTGTGTGTGAAGTTCCATCTCGGCATTCTTGTCATACAATGCTAGGACTGGAGATGATGATAGCAGCTCTTTAAGGATAAGGAAAGATCCTTCTTGCACCTAGCATTTCCCTGCAGTTCTTCTTGCAGAAGATGTGTCTTGCTACCCAAGTCCTTTATGAATTGCTAGTGGTATGAACCCATTCTGAGAAAACTTCTCTTATCACAAGTGCACTGACGAGTTGAAAAATCTGCGACTACTCTTAATTTCTCTTTATGAGGATATAATCCATCGTCATTTGCTAGATGTCCTAAGATATTCCATTTGTTGAGCACTAAAGGGGCACTTTTTTGGATTCGTGCAGAGGCATGCAATTTGAACACACTCCAACACAATTGCCAGGTGCATTAGATATTCTCCACATTACACAGTCGTAAGAGCATAGCTTTTAACTCAGAAAGGCCATTACAAGTTAGGAACGCAGTATTTCCCCAGTCAGCCTTGTCAACCTTGATTTTCCATAGTCTCTCTGCATGTCCATAGTTGGGAAATAACTTGGTCTTTTCAGGCAATTTAGGGTGTCAATCAAAGTGCGGCAATGGACACCTTTCTTTCTTCATGATTTTGTTCAGCCATCGACAGTTGACACAGAAATGTCACGTGCTGTCCTCCTCCTTCACAAGAACCACAGGAGAGAACCAAAGAGAGACTGAACATTCAGTGATGTCATCTTGCAGCACTTTCCCCAATAGCTCCCAGATTATCCATCATTCAGCCAGTGTGAATATAGTGTTTTACCACAGGCTACTTGGTCTGTCTTTTCTCCACTCTAGATTTGAAAACACCCAAAAATTGACACTGATAGCTACTACTCATCAGTGTTGTTTCTGGGTCACGCAAGATCCTGTTGGCGGTTCGATAGCAGTTTCCTCCCCTGCATTGGCTGTATCAACAGTGGAGCACAATTCTTTGTTAGTGACAGAAAACTGTTCTTCCTGAACAGGTCAGCTGTCCCTACGCACCTTCAGCGATGAGTTGTGGCTGTACCGGGTAATTACTGAGCCAAAGTTACTTCACCACCTACAAGGCTTATTACCTTCACTGACGTACATTTCTTTTGTGCTCCTGAGTAGCTTTTTGCAATCAAGGAAAGCTTCACAGGTCAACTGAGCATCTCGACTGATGACTAAGCCAATCTCAATAATGGCAGGGCAACAATTGCAAATAATCACATATAGTAATCTTTGATATGTGTGATCATTGGAACAGCTTCATCAGTCTGTAACTCTGATCTTCCACAGTCTATAACAGCTTCTGATGCCTGCAAGAACTCCCACCTGATAATATCACCATGACTATATTCCGTTAAAATGACAAATTCAAATGACTGTTTTGTTTTTCATAGCTATTCTTGAAATACATGTTCCTGTTAGCTGGAGGTATTTCGCACTTGTGACTTTCAGCACAACTGCTTTCATATCGCAGAAAAGCATTTGACATACTGGAACAGAAAGTATGAGGTGACTAACACTAAGACAGGTTGGCCATCAATGACAACACCAATCAGATTTGATGTCTTGGTGATTGTAGTCCATGGAGGAGGATGAGATCAGTGTTTAACGTCTTGTCGGCAACAAGGTCATTAGAAAAGGAGCACAAGCTCATAGTGCGGAAGTATTGTAAAGGACAGCGGCCGTACCCTTTTGAAGTAACCACCCCAGCATTTGCCTACAGCGATTTAGAGAAACAACAAAAAATCTAAATCAAGAAGGCCTGATGCAGGTTTGAACCATCGTCTTCCAGAATGCAAGTCCAATGCACTACTCTACTTGGTCTGTAGTCCATGGAGGATTTGCATCTACGGTAGCCTCACCTACATAGATGGTTACCTCACTTACTGTACCTGAAGCCATCAGCATGGAGAGTGGCTGGTATTACTGCAGGTCAATTGGGAACAGCTAAAGCATGTTGGGGAGTGACCTCACCCAGGACATAATAATAGGGTTATCATGATGAGCAGTTGACTGGCATGAACAGAACAGCTTTGACTGTTGATGTCTAGCAGCACAGTAGTCATCAGAAACTATTTTGCTTTCTCTGCAGTAGTGTACAATGTGTCTAGGACTTTCATAGTGGAAACATACTGGCATGTTGTCCTTTGTCCTACAAATGTCCATTTTTTTAGGGAGCATAACACTTGACATATGGGCTGGTTGTACCTGTGTGTGTTGGGTGCTAGGTGGTTGGTTGATAGCTGTGGCTTAACTTTGAGTAGGTCGCGAGACCATTCTTCCTGGTGCACTTGGCTGGCAGCAGAGATTGGTGCTAAGCATTGATGTACCTTTCCTTCAACATTCTCTATTGCCTTCTGACGTATCGGCTCAACATTCACGGCTTACTCAATCAGACAGTTCTGGTTGCCAGTAAAGTACTATACCTCTTTTCTCACTATTTGGTGTGTATGAGAGGATGTCATGGTCTTCCACAATTGCCATAGGAACCAATTTTGGGAGTCAGTTACACTTCTTTCATCTGACTTTTTTGTTGTATTACCTCAATGTGCTTACCTCACTTGACGAATTCCTCAGTCGTGATATCCTTTACCAGAAGAGATTGGTAACTGCCTTCAGTAACTCCCTTCTCAAGTGCAAGATTTTGTCAGCTTCTGTGACATTTGGATTCACAATGTGGCACAGAGCCAAAACGTTCTTTATGTAGGACTGTGCTTTATCAGCATGGTGTTGGGCCTGATTCTTCAGTTGTTCTACTGCTAAGTGGAGTGGCTGATGATTCTCAACAAATGTTTTCTTCAGTTCCGTCTGGAATTTGTCCTAGCTATTGAGCTTCTCTTTGTTGTTCTCTAACAACTGCTGGGCTCAGAGTACACATAAGCCCAACATGTTGTCATTCCACCTATTGTATTTGACAACTCATTCAAATCCTTTCTGCCATTTCCTTGGGTCCTGGCCAGCAAACCTGGAGGACACTGATGGATGCCTGAAGTGTAGATGAATGATTGCTAGTTTGCAATCCATTGGTCTCCTGAACATACAGAACTTGGGAGTGGTGAACTGCTTGTATTTCGGTACCTGTCCATATAAGTGACAGTTTTTATGTTGCCAAATTGGAGTCACAATGATGCAAATGTTTTGAAGTACCCCATCTCACAGTGTCACAATACAACCACACTGGAGCCCAAATCCGAAAGCAGGATCATCAATGAAATACAGCACTTAACATTAATGGTCCATTTATTATGGACACCAATATACAGTCAGAATATAACTAACCACATGGACAAGAAGTGCAACTATTTGTACAAATAACAAATATTCCATAATACTTGTATTTATACATGTCAGGTCAGAACTGTAGAACACTAGGACAAAAAAGAAGTCAAGAGCGACTACATGTTAAGCCCAGTCAATGGAAGGAAAGACAGCTAGAAACAGGGACTTGGGGAGAGGTCTATAAAATACACTAGAGAGACAAGGGAGGTCCTGAACTAAAGATTAAAAGTCCTTGGCCATATTGCTGCAACAGATAAAAAGTAAAATGCAGTCAAAAGCCCACCCATTGTTCACTAAAATGACCAATAACTCAGACAGCAAACATAATGAGAATGTAAGTGGTTAAAAAAAAGGGCTTTCCATCAAGAAATGGCGAACTGTCAAAGGCTGAGGTCAAAGATTCATTACATGGGTTGACATTCATTACATGGGTTGACAAAGTGACAAGACCATCAACTGCAGAACGGCACACTCAAAATCCAAATTGTGCAGTGGTTAGTAAATTGCGAGACTCTACCCACCATATGAGCCAGGCATGCATCAAATGTTCCATCACCTTGCAAACACAGCTTGTTTTGTTTTAGGGCACAAAAACAACTGTGGTCGTATGCACCCAAGTCAAAATGATAAAACATGAAGAC
Organism: Schistocerca gregaria; assembly: GCF_023897955.1. Lineage (NCBI taxonomy): Eukaryota > Metazoa > Arthropoda > Insecta > Orthoptera > Acrididae > Schistocerca > Schistocerca gregaria. The sequence goes on from NC_064931.1 coordinate 419,351,065, forward strand.
AGAGAGGACTTGAAAATCAACTACACATCAGTCCCAATTGATATAAGAGAAGACAACTAAAAACAGGGACGCGGAGAAAGGCCTACAAAAGACACCATACAGAAATGGATATCCAAAACTAAAAATTAAGTGGCCTTCGCCATATTGCTTTGACAGGTAAAAAGTAAAACGCCATCTACAACCCGCGCATCATTTGCCAAAATGGCCGATAACTCAGACTGCAAACCCAAATGGGAACGTAAACGATTAAAAAATGGGTATTCCATCAGGAAGTGGCAGACAGTTAAAATTTGGGCACAATGTGTACAAAGAGGTGAAGGAGTGCCACTTATCAAATGACAATGACTAAAAAGGCAGTGCCCAATATGTAACCTAGTTAAAATGACCTCCTCCCAGTGGGAGGGGAGGTCTTCCAAGCCGCTGAGAGAGGCTTAGTAATCTGCAGCTTACTCCCATGAAGCAATGACCAATGGCAATGCCAAAGGGATACTACTTCCTGACAGATGGCAACACAGAGGTAATTGAAGGGAATAGAGTAACTAGTGGGCTGAGGTATGAGGACTGGAGCCTTGGCAGCTGTGTCAGCAACCTAGTTTCCTGGCAGACTGACATGACCACGAATCCACATCAACATCACAAGTGGCTCCACAAAGAGTGAGCAAGTGACAGTTTTCCTGGACGCGTTGCATAAAGGATGGGCAGTGTACAGCACACACAGACTTTGAAGGGCACTGAGAGAGTCTGAGAAGGGGACACAACTGAAAACTCTGTGTCACGGGATGTTCTCCATGGCCTGATATAGGGTACACAGCTTGGCTGCAAATACTGAGCAGTGTGCCAGTAGCCAATATCTAATATTGAAAGACGTGGGCACCAATAACAAACGCACACCTGACACCACTGTCAGTCTGAGAGACATCAGCGTACACGAAAGTACTATTGCAAAGTTCCATGCAAAGGTGGTGAAACTGAAGGCAATAGAGCGAGGCTGGAGTAGTGTCCTTACGAAGCAAATGAAGACCAAGCTTAACATGGGCCACTTGATGAAGCCAAGATGGTGAATGGTTCACACCCATTGGGCAAGTTGCAGGTAGTGTGAAGATAACAGGACGTAACAGAGAACAGGAATGCGCCCCATACTGGTGATCAAAGGAATCATCGAAGGAGGCGGCATAGGATGGGTGGCCACGCATGGCAGACAAACGATACGCATACCTGCTGAGGGGAAAGTCACGGCAGTAGGACAGTGGTAGTTCAGCAGCTTCAGCATACAGACTCTCAACCGGGCTAGTGTAAAAGGCACTAGTGGCCAAACGGATGCCACAATGGTGGATAGTGTCGAGAGGGCATAAGAGGGACGGACATGCACATGCATTAACAAAGCACCCATGGTAGAGTTTCGAACAGCCAAGGGACCGGTACAAACAGAGGAGGGTGGTTCGATCTGCACGCCAGCAAGTACCATTGAGGACACTGAGGGTCCACGTACAGCAGGCTGCCAGGTAAGACACAAGGGAGGACCAAGAGAGTTTCCTATCGAGCATGAGCCTCAGCAATTTTGTAGTTTCAGTGAATGAAAGAGCAACAGGCCCAAGATGTAAAGATGATGGGAGAAGACCATTGTGCTGCCAGGAATTCCTACAGATGGTTTTGTCAGTGGAAAAACTAAAGCCATTGTTGATGCTCCAGGAGTTAAGATGATCAAGACATCGCTGAAGACACCACTCAGCGAGAGAGGTCCAAGGAGTACTGCAATAGATGGCAAAATCATCAACAAAAAATGCAGCTGGGAATTCCTGGTGGTAGACAGGCCATTATAGGGTTAATGACAATAGCAAAGAGGACAACACTTGAGGCACACCATTTTCCTGGATAGAGGTGTCTCACAAGGCAGCAACCACGCACACCTTGTAAACTCCGTCTTTTAAAAATTCCTGAAGGAAACAGGGCAGGCTGCTACAGAAATCCCATGTGTAAAGAGAATGGAGGATACCAGTTTTCAAACAGGTGTCATAGGCCTTCCCCAAATTGAAAAACACAGCCACATTCTGGGGTTACCGCAGAAAAACATTCATGACATGAGTGGACAAAGTATCGAGATGGTCAACTGCAGAATAGTATGCTCCAAATCCACACTTTGCAGTTGTTAGTAAATTGCGAGACTCGAACCACCATACCAGCCGGGCATTAATCATACGTTCCATCACCTTGCAAATGCAGCTGGTGAGAGAGATGGGGTGGTAGCTAGAAGGAAGGTTTTTATCCTTACTGGGCTTAGGTATGGGTATGCGGTGGCTTCATGCCAGAAAATGTGCCCTCCACCCAGATGCGGTTATACATATTACGCAGAATGTGCTTGCCCGCAAGAGAAAGATGCTGCAACATATGAATGTGGTCAGCGTCCGGGCCCTGTGGCAAAGGATCAGGATGAACCGAGGATAATCTAGCTCTCTCATAGTAAAGGCGGCATTGTAGCACTCACAGGTCTCAGAAGAGAAGAATATCACCCGAGCTTCCTTCGCTTGTTTCCAGTGGAGGAAGGCAGGGCGATAGTGGGAAGAGCTCACAAAATTTCTGCAAAATGGCGGCCCAAGGTGTTGGAGATAGCAATAGGGTCCATGATGACATCGTCTACTACTGTCAGGACGGAAACTGGAGACTGGATCTTGTTCACAGAGAGCCATAAGGGGCCGGCCCACACGACAGAGGAAGAGGTGGAACTGTTAAAAGAACTGGTGAGGGAAATCCATCTAGCTTTTTTTCTATCCCATAGAATGTGACGACACTTTGCATGCATCTGTTAATAATAAATGCAGTTTGCCATTGTAGGATATCAGTTGAAAATCCAGAGAGCACGTATCCGCATGCAAATTACTTCGCAGCAAGCCTCAGTCTACCAAAGGACAGGGACATGGCGTGGTGAAGAGGAAGTGCGAGGAAAGGAACGTTCTTCAGAAGTAAAGGTAATGTTTGTGAGATATTCCACCTGATCATTACAACTGGGGAAATCTTGTTCTTTGAAGGCTGCCAGGGAGGGGTAAAGCCATCAGTCAGCCTTAGTAAGCTGCCATTTTGGTGTACATGCAGGTGGAGTAGGAGTCAGGAAACTGATAGCACTTGGGAAACGGTCGCTCGAGTAGGTGTCAGAAAGAACGGACCCCTCAAGATGGTGGGCAAGCTGGGCAGGGCAGAAGGATAGGTCCAAATGGGAATAGGCGAGCGAGGAGTTGGAAAGAAATGTGGGTGCTCCAGTGTCAAGACAGAAAAGGTTACAATGATTAAGGTCAGCCAACAGGGCACCTCTCTGACAGGTTCTGGGAGAGCCCCAAAGGAGATGATGCACATTAATGTCACCGAGTAGCAGAAATCGCGGAGGTAGTTACCCTATAAGCTGAAGGGAGTCTTCCCTGGTGACACTGAATTACAGAGGGACATAAATGATACAGAGAGAAACTCAGGTGTGGTAGGGAAAGGCAAACTACAACGGCTTGAAGGTGGGTAGTGAGGGAGATGAACTGTCAATGAACATCATCTCGTATGAGCAGTATGATGCGCCCCATGAGATGGAATGCCAACCTCAGGGGTGTGAGGTAATGGGCGAGTAGTCATGCACAAAAAATATTCCAAGTTCGGAGGAAGCGGTGGCCGCACGGGCCACTTGGCGGGTGCGGGCCACTTGGCGGGTGCAGGCCACTTGGCAGGCCGACCACATGGTGCCAGACGCTGGCCGAAGCAAGAGGGGTCCAGCTGGGGAATTCCATGATAACACTATGTTGATGAAGGAGACACGCTGAGAGTCCCCAAGATGGTGGACTTTGTGAAACCTTAATGACAGACACTTCACAGTTCGTATAGAAATTAATAGTAGCCAGATGAATAGTGATACCTCAAAAAGAAACATGTACATTACTATTATTTGCACAACAATTCTGATGGTGTAATCAGATTTTCAATATCTTTATTACTTTAAAGTTTAGTATCTGATGGTAAATTGTACAAGTAACACCCAGCAATGAATTTCCAAAATATAAATGCTTCATCAAATTTCGTTGATTGACATGTCTTTAGAAAGCTATTAGCGTGGACTTAAATTGGTATGAATTACAGGCATGTAACTTAAACAGTTCATGAGTTATTGGAGGTCAAAGTGGCCAATTACTATCAATCGCATTAGGCCACAAGTAATTCACAGTTACACAAGAAAACGCTAGCAGCATGCTTATAAATATACTTATTCATCTATGTCTTTGTTTATATACGATATATACTATTCGTGGTTAAATATTTACTGTGTTTTAGAAAGCACAGAGACATTAGGCTACGGGCTTGCCTTTTGTTCTATTGCTTTGATATATGTTTATTTAATTTGTTTATGTATCTAACGATGTGTGTTAGAGCACGTTTATAGTACAGCCATAGAAATATTTATTTAATTTCAAGTTACTTAAATGTAACTCCAGTATTTCGTATGTTTCATTATGTTTGTTAGTGAGCGTTGGCTTGAAAACAGGGTGGGAGCGCTCTAGCCAATCACAGCGATGGTCTCCGGGGAGGAAACGAGATAGTTATGAGCAGTGCAGCAATTCGATGGAGGACAGCACACAACACGGGAAGTACTGGGACAGTAGGGGGCGACAGATGCACAGTCATGAGAGAAACTTGGCATGTGGAGTGGTTTGCGCATGGTCGCGAGAGATAGAAATACTTCGGGGTGCAGACTTGTGAACTTGTGAGATTTCCGAGGTTTCTACAGTGAAGACGTAGTGTGCATTTGGAAGTGAATATCTCGCGAGCTATGTGGTTGTTCATAACTAATTATATGCAGTAGGAATCTACAGTTTCTCCGTTATTCAACTTTTATTTAATTGCTAGACCATCAACACCAATAAGTCTTTAGCAGAAATATACCACATTCTCGAAAGTACTTCTACTATCGTGCTCATCATTTAAAGTCGTTAAGATAGTACTTGCAGATTTTATTTAATTGAAATCTTTCATTTATAAATTTATGTGTTACTTTCATAATTCGCAATTTCTGAGTGATAGAAACCTTTGACCATTCGATTCATCTGTGTATTATTATTGTATACTGTAGACTCAGCAGTATTTGGCCTGTAATGTGGCAACTGCGTATCCCTGCCCCTAGACAACAAAACCAGCGAAAACTTTTAATATCGCAACTCTGAGTCGGAGGATGCGTAGTTCTTTTGGAAAGCCCGCAGGGGAAAGGTCAAAATTAATTGGGACGAAATGTTCAAGCTCAAAGTGGTCATGAGGATGCCATTTTGTTTCCTAAAGGCAGTGTTTACTGTGACACTGCAATACTAAAAGCAGCAGTAAATCCTCTTTGTGGGACCGAAGGCCGTGCATGTTCCATTGGAAGAGTGTCATGATGAAATGAATGGGGTGCCACCTCAGCAGCTGCCAAGTGGCAGCCTGCGAAGACTCGCTGCTACAGGGCACAGAAGCACGAGGATCCTGCTCCATGAGGTCCACAGAAGCACTGGATTGCTTGTGCTCTCAGTCTGTGGAGTTCAACACAGAAAAAAACAGTTGGTGGTGCACACAAGTGACATGGAGGCCAGCCCGGCTAACGTATCATGTGGCAACACCATCGAACTGTATCTGCAAGTCAGTGAAGGAGAAGACCGTTTGCCTTTGTTGGACTTCTTCGAGCCTTTCCAGTTAGTAGAGGAAGACTCAGGAGTTCTTTGGCTGGAGGGATGTAGGAAGTCTTCACAGGAGTACTCCTTCCATCCTATCCAGCCTACTGGTTGTGTAGCTGGTAGCTTTGCCCCTTGAGGCAAGAGTTTGATGCCTTGTTGCACAGCTGGCTGGAGGGATGCCAATGTTACCTTGACAGTGGGCGATTTCACAACCTCAGAGCTGAATTTGAGGTCGTATGTCTGCATGGCCACCTCCTTTATCAAGCAAAAGGTATGAAGAACAGACCTATAAGTGCCAGATGGTAGATTGCAAGGTTTGTGACTAGCCAATAACTTGAGAGCAACTGGGTGAAGCAGTTGTTCTTTGACCCGGATCTCCTGGACAGCCTGCTCATCAAGATACATGGGACAATCCTGAGAGGCGGTGCCATTGCAGTTGATACAGCAGGGAAAAGGAGGTGGACAAACGCCCTCATGCACATCCCTACCACAGGTTACGCATTTGAATGGGTGTCATCAAGACACACTAGCATGGTTGAAACGACAATCGTAGCAGCGCAGTGAATTGGGTTCGGAATGTATAGGCGGACTGTGATTTTCATAGCCTGCTTTGATCTTGGACGGAAGCACCACTCTATTAAAGGTGAGAAAAAAAAGGGTGGATGGACACTGAGGAGGAATCTACCTTTCTCATTACCCAATGGACGGCAATGACATCCTGATCAGAGAGGTAAGATTGGATTTCAGCTTTGGTTAGACGGTCAAGCAGCCAAGTGTAAATAACACCACAGGAAGAATTTAGAGTTCTATGGGCCTCGACACAAACATGATAGCTGTGGAGAAGTGAGGCGGCAAGCAGTTGTTGTGCTTGAGAATCAGAAGTAGTCTCCAAAAGCAAAGTGTCATTCCGTAAACAAGAACAGGATTTTACACGGCCGGCAATGGCATAAAGATCTTTCTGAATAATGAATGTGTTTACCATTGCAAAGGACTGTCTGTCTGCAGTACATGAAACCACAAGGAACCATGGTGCAGCTGGAATGGTTTTTGAATCATTAGCCTCATTTTGCTTACGTTTTGTAGATGTTGATTGTGAAGATGATGGAATCACTGTGAGAAAATCCCCCATGCTTGCCAGTGTCTCCAATTGTGCACTCCTTGCAATTGGAGGCCCCTTTCACATGGGGGCGCAAACACCTTACGTGATTGTTCAAAACCTCAGGTCACACCTGCCTAACACCTGACAGAGGGACCAACCAGCAATTTGGGAAGGCAGCAGCTCAGGCAATCATCCCTCCTTGGGCCTGGCGTGTACCAGGGGTATGTGCAAACCCTACCTGTCGACCCAGTGCTGCGAATTACATGTTACCCAGTCACCTGTTATATGACAGGTGTGTGGGCTGGCCATCATGAGCGCACAGAGAGGAAGAAAAAAAGAGGAACCTCAAATGCCACAGCAGAGGAACAAGAGGAGAAGGGAAACAAACACAGGAAAAGGAAACAAGAAACAGTGGTGAAACTGTTCTTATGGGAGTGACAGACAATGCAGAACATTCCCAACAACACCCCAGACATGTTCCCCAAGGGAGGGGAAAAAGAACAACAAGAGGACAGACATGCAGCACGGAAGAGAAAAAGATGCTGCAAAGGCTGAGGCCCCATGGTAGCCAAGCATGAACCCACCAAGGGGTGGTGAGCCCCTGGGCGGGCAAACACAGCTTGTGAGAGAAATGGGGCTGCAGCTAGAAGGAAGGTGTTTGTCCTTACCAAGCTTAGGTATGGGTATGACACTGGTTCCACGCCAACATCTGGGAAATGTGCACACTGCCCTGATGCGATTGCACGTATGAAGGAAAAAGTGCTTGTTGCAAGAGAAAGGTTCTGCAACATGTGAATGTGAACATCATCCAGCCCTGTGGCGGAAGATCAGGATGAAGTGAGAGCATGATCTACCTCCCTCATTGTAAAGGCAGCATTGTAGCACTCACGATTCTGAGAAGTGAGGGGTATCGCCCAAGCCGCCTCCACTCGTTTCTGATGGAGGGACATAAACGGAAGAAAGGGAAAAGGTGAAGCGAGGAACGAGAACACGGACTGCAACAGCTTGAAGTCAGGATAGTCAGGGAGAAGGATTGACTATGAAAGTCAAACCGGATCAGCAGCATGACTCCCCCACAAGATGGAATGCCGTTCTCGGGGAAGGTCAAAGCGGATCAGAAAGAAATGCGAGAGGTAAGGACACAATTTTGTTTCCTGGACACAGAGATCATGTGGACGCTGTGATTCTAAGTGCAGCCTAAGTCCTCTTTGTTGAATCCAATTCCGTGAACAATTCATTGGAGGAGAGTCATAGTGAGAAAAAATAAAGGGGTGTCACCTCAGCAACTGCCGAATGCCAGCCGTCGAAGACACTTGGCTACAGGGCGCAAATGCTGGAGGTTCCTGATCCATGAGATCTACAGAAATGTCTGTATTCTCCCTCAGTCAGTCTGCAGAGTCCAGGGCAGGAAAACAGTTGGTGGTGCGCACTGGTGACACAGTGGTCGGCCGGGTGAGGGTATCGTGTGATAACACCATTGAGGAGGATTGAGTCGGTGAAGGAGAAAATTGTTTGCCTTCTTTTGATTTCTTGGAGCCTTTACAGGTTGGAGATGACGGTTCAGATGTTTGCTGGCTGAGAGGACATAAAAAGTCTTTGTGGGACTAGTCCTCCTCTCTTTTCCGGCCTGGCGGTTGCGTAGCAGATGACCTCAACCTGTGAGGCAAAAGTTTGGTGGCTTTATGCACAGCTGGAGGAGGAGGAGGAGATGCTACCATGACACTAGATGATTTTACAACTGCAGTGCGTGTCTGTGTGGGCATGCCCTTTGTGGAGCAAGTTGTAGCAAGAACTGTAATTGCTGGATAGTAAAAATCAAGGTTTCCGGCTAGCCAACAACTTCTGAGGGACACGGCAAAGCACTTTTTCCTTCACCTGGATCTCCTGGACGGCCCACTCATCAAGATACATGGGACAATCTTAGGAGGAGGCCGCATGGTCACCACTGCAATTGATACAGTGGGAAGGAGGAGGTAGACAGTCCCCCTCATGAGCACCACTATCGCATGTTACAAGTTTGGCTGGATGTCAACAGGACATTCAAGTGCGGTTGTATCAGTGACACTGGTGGCAGCGCATCAGGTTTGGAATGTACGACTGGACTGTGATAACTTCATAACCTACTTTTTTGGAAGCACTACTCTATCATACATGAAAAAAAAGAGTGTGTGTGCGCAGTAAAGATGGAGCTGCCTTTTTCATCACCCGATGGATTGCAATGATGTCCTGATAAGAGAGGTACATCTGGATTTCTGCCTTGGGACAGACCATCAAGGAGCCCAGTGTAAATAACACCTCGCGAAGAATTCAGTGTTCGATGGCTTCGACACAAACAGGGTAGTGGGGAGGAGCAAAGCTACAAGCAGTAGTTGTGCTTGAGAACCAGAAGTAGTCTGCAAAAGCAAAGTGCCTTTGCATGAGCAAGAGCAGGATTTCACAGGGCCAGCATTGCACCAACACCAATAAATGGATTTACTGTAGCAAAGGACTGACCGTCTTCAGTACATGAAACCACAAGGAATGGTAGGATGGTCTTCGAATTGTTAGCCTTACTCCGTTTATGTTTAGTAGATGTAGACTGTGAAGACTGTATGCTGCACAGCACATGGAAATAATGACAATTTATTCCAAGCAAATAAGGAGGAAATTGTCTCACCATAGCAAAAAAGCTGATTCAGTCAGTCATAATTTACTGTTCATCATCTCTATTTACTTAGTATTTCAAAAATTCATGACTGTTCTTAATGGCCCATGGGACAGCACATTGTTGCACAGCATGTGCAATATAAGCTTCCTTGCCAGCTTAACAGACATTTTGGTGCTTTGTACCTCCATATGAATTAGAATCAGATTCAGACTCCTGTGCAGATAAAGGAAGCCACATTGAATTAAATTATGAATTCATTTTTCTTTCTCTGTGGAGAAAGCACTGCAGCAGTAACAGCGATCATTCCTTGAACATGCCTCATACGTTCTGGACATTAGTTTGTAAACAACTTAATTTCAGAAACTAAATGTGCCTACATACACTCCTGGAAATGGAAAAAAGAACACATTGACACCGGTGTGTCAGACCCACCATACTTGCTCCGGACACTGCGAGAGGGCTGTACAAGCAATGATCACACGCACGGCACAGCGGACACACCAGGAACCGCAGTGTTGGCAGTCGAATGGCGCTAGCTGCGCAGCATTTGTGCACCGCCGCCGTCAGTGTCAGCCAGTTTGCCGTCGCATACGGAGCTCCATCGCAGTCTTTAACACTGGTAGCATGCCGCGACAGCGTGGACGTGAACCGTATGTGCAGTTGACGGACTTTGAGCGAGGGCGTATAGTGGACATGCGGGAGGCCGTGTGGACGTACCGCCGAATTGCTCAACACGTGGGGCGTGAGGTCTCCACAGTACATCGATGTTGTCGCAAGTGGTCGGCGGAAGGTGCACGTGCCCGTCGACCTGGGACCGGACCGCACGGATGCACGCCAAGACCGTAGGATCCTACGCAGTGCCGTAGGGGACCGCACCGCCACTTCCCAGCAAATTAGGGATGCTGTTGCTCCTGGGGTATCGGCGAGGACCATTCGCAACCGTCTCCATGAAGCTGGGCTACGGTCCCGCACACCATTAGGCCGTCTTCCGCTCACGCCCCAACATCGTGCAGCCCGGCTCCAGTGGTGTAGCGACAGGCGTGAATGGAGGGACGAATGGAGACGTGTCGTCTTCAGCAATGAGAGTCGCTTCTGCCTTGGTGCCAATGATGGTCGCATGCGTGTTTGGCGCCGTGCAGGTGAGCGCCACAATCAGGACTGCATACGACCGAAGCACACACGGCCAACACCCGGCATCATGGTGTGGGGAGCGATCTCCTACACTGGCCGTACACCTCTGGTGATCGTCGAGGGGACACTGAATAGTGCACGGTACATCCAAACCGTCATCGAACCCATCGTTCTACCATTCCTAGACCGGCAAGGGAACTTGCTGTTCCAACAGGACAATGCACGTCCGCATGTATCCCGTGCCACCCAACGTGCTCTAGAAGGTGTAAGTCAACTACCCTGGCCAGCAAGATCTCCGGATCTGTCCCCCATTGAGCATGTTTGGGACTGGATGAAGCGTCGTCTCACGCGGTCTGCACGTCCAGCACGAACGCTGGTCCAACTGAGGCGCCAGGTGGAAATGGCATGGCAAGCCGTTCCACAGGACTACATCCAGCATCTCTACGATCGTCTCCATGGGAGAATAGCAGCCTGCATTGCTGCAAAAGGTGGATATACACTGTACTAGTGCCGACATTGTGCATGCTCTGTTGCCTGTGTCTATGTGCCTATGGTTCTGTCAGTGTGATCATGTGATGTATCTGACCCCAGGAATGTGTCAATAAAGTTTCCCCTTCCTGGGACAATGAATTCACGGTGTTCTTATTTCAATTTCCAGGAGTGTATATTAATCTTGAAGACTTGATCAGGGAGAACCACAATGCAGGCAAGTTGTTCTTGCTTAAAACTAGCATTGTAGCCTACAATACAATGACAATCTTCAATTAATATATTCTGGAGCAAGCATGATGGATCATAGGTAGAGCTTCGGTCTATGGAGTCAATGACTGACAATGCAGCCACTAATTGTCATATGATTTAACAGTTCCTGTTAAATTCACAAACAATTTTAGGTAATGTATAAATTATTTCTGGCAGCATTGAAAATCTCTCTGTTTTATATGTACAGTATAGGTGCACACTGCATGGCATCCATTGTGGTGTAGCACTCAATGACTGGTTGGGCATGCGAAGGTCTCAATTTTTCATCTCTGCTGCCTATAATTATTTATCATTTGCAATTTCTGGAAGGCTCTGAGAATTTATTTGTGGAATAATGAACTTCACAAGAAAACTCTATGTATGTAATAATAGGAACACACTTTTGAGGCACGTATTAAAGATCTGTCTGTACTTTTGTGTGGTCAATAAATCTGTGTTCATTTTGAAATGTTACTTCTTGTTAATGACTCTGCAGTTATAAACAGTACACATTTCCAACTTCCATGTGAAATGCTTTTGTGGTGATGATGGGTATCTTGGACAGTGACATCCCCATGGCTCCTCTATGACTACACAGAAGCTGCCACCTTCATGAGCAGGAACCTGAGTTCCAACAGTAAATTCTTTAAATTCCTCCTCCCATCAAAACTGTCAAGATACCAATGCAAACAACAGTGTAGATGTGTCAATGCATATCACACATTCAGCAGTATTTATGGGACACATCTGTCACTAAACACAACATTTTAGATGACCTAATGTGTTTTACCAACGTGTACTTTTACTTGGCTAGTACAGCACAGCAGTAGTTTGAGAACAAGAAAGAAATGCTTAAGACCAGGAACAAAAATTCAGGCTGAAATTCAGTAAACAGCTAATAGCATGTCCCTATAACAGCTAACAGCATGGCCATATGGCAAAAGAACAACTGAAGAACAAAGCCCAATGCCATGAGGAGACGATACAGTCATACATACAGTACAACCTGAAGGCTAAATATGGCAAAAGCCAACGGTGTTTCATCGTAACAAAAGGTGTGGCAATTGAGCATTTCTTTCGATCGATGTTATCACAAGACAGCTTCAGGCGGTGCCAGCACACTGATGCTATACACCAGAAAATAATGCACCAAAAGATATTCGAAAAACTTCCAAATGTTATACTGATGACAACAGTGGAAAACTATCATCACAACCTCACACTGGGGTAGGGGGGTTGGGGAGAGGTGGTGGAGGGGGAAGCTACACTGCTCAATAAATAAGCACAAGCTGGAAAATAATTTTAATCAATGTTAGGCTTCCCAAATAGCAATATTGGAAGATTTTGATGTATGTTAATGATGAGTTCAGTCTGACAGACACAGCAGTTGTGACTTTTGAATTTGGCCAGTATTTGTTAATAATTCGACAAGAGGTTCATCAATCATTGGCATAAATGTCTACAAGATACACCAACACTAAAGAATAGATGTTGAGTCCCTGGACATGTGACACGTACTTCAGGCAACATCCAAGGTTCTTAATGACACAGGTACAGTTGGCTCCCCTGCCACACAGAAAACAGATAGATGACATGCTGACATTTTCACCGTGGACCCTCTGTGCACATGTTACTCTACTCTAAGAAATGAAGAAGTATGTTCAGCAACTATAACACAGCAAGATTCCTACCAACAGTGCAGTTCTGTGCATACTACACAGCTGTAGATGACTACATCCAACCTACAGTTCAACACACATAGCAGAAATGTGAATGTTGCTCTCCAAAATGCCACTGTCATTCCCCATTGCCATACAGAGGTTCCAGCCACTTCCTCAGTAACCAAATCAGGAATACTAAGTGAGGTGACTACCTATGGAAGTCAGGCTCCCATAGACAGATGTCCTCCATGGACAGCAGTTGCCAACATGTCAGCAAACCACATCAATGTCACTGTCAACGACTAACATGTTCAGGCACTAGCTGATTCTGCATCATAATTTTCTATATCATATAAATATTGTCTTTGCAAAAGGAAGATTATGATTGTAGATTCAAAGGCCACGGTGCTGAATGTTGCCAATGAAAAATGTACCCAGCCGGCAGGCACTTGTATTGGATAAAATCTGAGTTTTCAGCCAGTGGCAATGCCAATGAAATTCCTGAGCTTTCGATGACTAGCTCTGCTATCGTCATCAGGAGTAAAACTACTGACTGCCAGGACTGGCACTATTTCCCGCTTATATACCTAGTTTTAGTCCTGCAAAGATCATGAAGCTAACCATCGAAAGCTTGAGAATTTCATTGGAACTGACGTGGCTTGGAAAACAAAAAGATCTTATCCAGTCATGCCACCACAAAAGACTCTGAGGACATAGATATTTGTATTATAAGAATAACTATCAATAACAGAATATAGTTCTTCAAATTTGCCAATTTAATAGAATGCATAGATAATTGTGTCACTTGATGGGTCTTCTTTCAGGCATTGCATGCAGTCATAGACTGAGGGAGACTTGAGATCCAAAATGACGGAGCTACTCCAAACTAGTTTAGTTAACAATTGCTCTGGGCCTTTTACTACCAGTGAACACACTTACCCTACTGTCACTCATAACACAACTTTAAATCAACAGTCTGGATGTTTAATTAAATTGTGAAGCTTTAGTCGAGTTCAAAATGATACTCAACCTCACATAAGAAATCTGTGAGCCTGTGATGATCATAAATATCGCAAGCTGAAAAGGAGAGATCTGGATCACCAATCACCATTAACAGTTGAAAGTCTTCCCTTAGAGGATGTGCTTAGGGACGATCAAACCAGTCCAGAAAGATCAGCTAAATGCCCCAGATGGACAATATGCCATGTCGCAATTACTAACTACCGATTAGCTGTTCTACAGCAATTTTAGGTTGCAGGTAAGTCAGGAGAGCAGACAAGGCAGGGGGGTTGGACAACAAGATGGAAACACCATGAGAAATGCATGCCTGCAAATAAACATCAATGCTACCCAAGATTGCAGGTTGAAGTGTTACTTCTGACCATGAATGGCACCTGTGCAATGTCCTTAATATGATGCCAGTGTCACTCATGGTCAGAATAGCATTTTTCACGGTTGCAAGTGCATTATATCGGAGATAAGTGACAAATTGTTGGTGCTCACATGATGGGTGCTCCCATAACCAAGGTAGCCAAAGTGTTTCGTGCTTCAAGAGGCAGAGTATCGAAGGTCTATACAGCATAGAGGGAAGTGGAAAAACATTCTCCTAAGTCACAATGCGGATGAAAGTGTGTGTGTTGAGTGATAGTGATAGTGGTCATTGAAGAAGATTCTGACAAAAAATAATAGGACAACAGCTGCAGAAGTCACAGCAGAACTGAATATCACACTTCCAAACCCTATCAGGACCAAAACAATACAAAGCAAACTCCAACACAGCATCTTCTTTGTTCCCCAAAGGAGATGCTGTGCTCCAAGATGACAGCCCCTGTTCACAACTTGCATTGTCCAGTACTGTTTCTGTCATCACATGAAGGTATTGTCTGATCTGCTCTGGCTACCACAGGCACTAATACTATTGGGCCTTTGTGGTCTACTTTGGAGAGAGAAGTGAGTAATCACTTTCCAAGTCCCTCATTGTTGCTTGAACTTGCCATTTTTTCATAAGAAGAATAGTATAAGATTCCTTTGAAAACCATACTGGATCTGTATTTATTCATTCAGAGATGACTGGGAGTTGTTCTGAATGCCAACAGTTTTCCTACACCACATTAGGTGTGGTAATGTGTACTGGTGTGATTCTGGTGTTTCCATATTTTTGTCCACCCTCTGTATATTGTGTCTCCATATGAAAAATGAATAATTAAAAATGAAGTGAAGAATATGCAACAAAACAACAACACTCAGCTGTCTCTGTGGTCCTTTTTAACAATACAGATGGTACATTGCTGCACTGATTAGTGGCATCTGAACAATGTCACTAAAAAGAGATATATAGCCATGACCACAAACTGATGGCACCCTGGTTTATCTAGACGCAGTGAAGTGAGTCTCCATTAAGAATATGAAGACTAGCTACTGGTGGACCATGTTTGACAAGGCAGATCAAGGAAAGCCTGCTTTCATAGTACCTGATAGCCTCAAAGTCAAAAATTATGATGTGCTGCTGTGTGTCCATGACATAGGTCTTCACGTGAATCCAATAATGTGCCTCTTTCTTGCCCAGGAAATTAAAATCTTGGGGCACTTAGTCGAAGGAAATGGATACCGCCATGATCCATAAAAAATTCGAATCATAACAGATTTTTTTAACTTCTCAGTACATCTGTGATGGGTGAGGCTTCATGAAAACTTGGTAATACTATAAACATTTCTAAAATGATTCCAGTACAACGCACAACAGCTTTTAGCACTAATGCAGGGAGCTGCCAAATTTTCTTAGGACAAGGAGCAAGAAAGATCTTTCTGTATTCGTAAGGAGACAATGACGCTATTGGCCTTGTACTTTAATACTTGAATGCCCAGGCAGAACTACCATGCACGCTGATTCTGGAGATAATGGAACACGCAGTTTTAGTGCAAATCAAGACTTCATTGAATGAGTAATTGCTTACCATTCTAGAGTACTCTCCCCAAGTCTGAAAAGAATTACTCTAGGACTGAAAATGAGTACCTTGCACTTGTATGTGCCATCTGTAAGTTCCAAATATTTATATGACATATCATTCACCACTGTGACTGATCATCACTCTCTATGCTGGCTGTCAAGCCTGAAGGCTCCATAAGGTTGATTGACCACACAGGTACTGAAGCTTCAGGGTAGTACACAAAAATTGACCGAAACAAGATTTCCAACTGTCTATTGTAGACTCCATTAGAATATGATGATGATGGTGATATCCTAGTCACCACTACACTAATGATCACTGTAGGTGAACAGAGGGGGATATAGCATTACCGAAGACCAAACGGGCCTTAGGTAAGCAAGAAGCAGTCGAAAAGAGAATTGAGACAAATAGATGGAACATTGTTTTAACTGTGTAAAAGAAACAGAGTCCCAAGGGGACAGAAATGCTTGCCTGTCATCCTAGTTCATTTACAGTCTGCCATAACGAAGTATTTTCATGACACTACAACTTCATCATCAGTTTATTACAGCAAGTGCCGGATTCCATGATTTATCAAGATTGAAACCACTGTCTCAATTAATTAATTAATTAATTAATTAATTAACTCACAAAGACGTCGTCACAGTGCAGCTCACAATGATATATCGATATGCCAACAAAGATCAACTGCGGAGTCATAGATACAACTCGCGCATTATGCACGTCTCTGCCGCCAACCAACGTCTCTGGCGCATTTGCATCTGTGGCCACATGCGCAGTCGCTTGGCAAACGAGTATAAAGGGACGAAGCGAGCACTGGAGCGGCAGTCTTGCGGCTCACTCTGAAGATGGCTGAACGTTATACAGCCGAGATATTAGAAGAAGAAGAAGAAGAAGAAGAAGAAGAAGAAGAAGAAGAACAAGAAGAAGGAGATTTCGTGCGGCTGCACACACGAAACTTAATGGAACAGTCTTTGCGCCACCAAAACCTAAAGATGCACATTACGAGTTCGTTTTTCCTACTCATCCACATTAACTTACATTCTTCTGCATTTCAGGTTGGCTGCAATTCATCACACCAACTAGAAATTGTATCTTCCTACAGTAACTCAACTTCGACACCACCCCGTAAACACAGCGAACAACTGCAGATTTCTGCCCACCTTGTCAACTATCACTGTTACCGTGAATTAAATCGAAATGATGAGACATAGGTCAGCTGGCACATTGTCACTTTTAGCCCTAGCAGATGGCAATAATACATTTATGCTCTCTA
This sequence comes from Schistocerca gregaria, assembly GCF_023897955.1. Lineage (NCBI taxonomy): Eukaryota > Metazoa > Arthropoda > Insecta > Orthoptera > Acrididae > Schistocerca > Schistocerca gregaria. Next base: position 419,368,234 of record NC_064931.1, read on the forward strand.
GGAAACAAGGCATTCAAGCCATTATAATAGAACTCCATCCTGAATTGCTAATAACAGTGGCTTAAGACAATAATTATTATTAGTGAGTGCATGTAATGAAAATAGACAACAACAATAATATTTACACAGTGGTAAATTTTGGCAACCATGTAATTATTGCTGCCAATACCTGCATCAGCACGGGCTTTTATCTACAAAGTAAATATTACTGCAGAACTCTGTATCCATGCATAGTGTGAATTATGTATATATCACCTTGAGATACCGGGACTAAATGTAACATCTGTAAAGCTTAAGACAATCCTACACTGCTTCTATAGTTTTCTACATGTAGTTGCAGTTTTGTGAAAGCCTCTAACAGAAGATTTTTTGGGGTAAATCTAACTGTATCAAGACAACTGGCTAAAGCAAAATGGAAGTAGTGTATTCGTCGTAGCAGTTAAGAAACTCAGATTCTCCAAGACAGAAGTTGAAGCTACATGCAAGATTGTTTTGACAAGTATCAGTCACATGCTTCAGTATTACTTCAGAGCCCATGTCACCACTGTCCTGAACATTGCCCCACTGTCAACTGACAAAGAACTATTGCCATTAACATTAAATACATGTGAGACTACTTACTACAAGCAAGACATAGTAATCACTATAGTTCTATAGACATTGTGTCAAATTATTTGTGTGGTAACTTTCTGTATGACTCCTGCCAGCTGAACATGAACATACAGTTTATCTGTAATTGCCAAGCTCGTCACACAATTTTTAGGTACACGACACAGAAGTATTCTTCTTCATTACATTACTTCACTCTATACAGGGTGGAGAAAAATTGTCATTAAATTTTAACCCTGGATAGCTGATGCCAGAGGGCACCAAAATTATTAATGTTGTGTAGGTCAACACAACACACCATTTTTAAACTATGGAAACTCAATGCCAAGCGCTCTGATTGGCCATGGGATTGCCTGTTGCTGTTCGTTGGTTGACGGGCAGCGCTATGGCTGTTGGTTCACACATACAAACATACCTCGCCCCGTCATGGCCCCAACATGATATGCGCATGTGTCGAATAGGTCTAGCTGTTTGTCTCCACCTCACATCAGAGTCATTCACAGGTAAGCTTTGCTTCAGAGCACACACGTCACCTGTGATCCAGTTATACAGTGAACATGGCAGCACAGCCTTCGTTTGAAGAACAACGAGGAACAGTTTTTGTTTATGGACTAGCCAACGGTAATGCACATGAAGTTCGATGGTTGTATGAGGAACGATACCCAGCAAGATGCCACCCACACCCCCAAACGTTTACAGCCATTCACTGGTGACTTGGTGAAACAGGCTTGTTAACGGGATATCATCGTGATGCTGGGAGACCTTGAACATGATGAGATGCTGCATTTGAAGGGACTGTTCTCGAGTGCTTCGAGGAAGCACCTGCGACAAGTACTTGAGCAGTTGGACATGACATGGGAGTCACTCATCAGTTAGTCTTGGAGGTTTTGAGGGATGACGGCCTGCATCCATTTAGTTTCCACCCTGTCAAAGACCTAAATCCTGTGGTGTACTACAAACATATGCTAGCATTTTGTCAGTGGTTTCTGCATTGTGTTGAACGAGATCCCGACTTCTGCACCATTGTGTTGTTTTCCAACGAGTGCACCTTCGATCGGGGAGGCCTTTACAACACTTGAAACGTTCACTACTGAGCAAGGGGAAATCCTCATGGCACATATGTCCACAGATACCAGGAACAATTTTCGCTCAACATTTGGGCAGGCATTGTGGGTGATCATTTGATTGGGTCAGTCCGTCTACCTCCTCGACTTCTGGAACAAATTACCTTCACTTTTTGCAAGAAAAGGCCTGCTGGAAGACGTTCCCCTGGACATACAGCTATGCATGTGGTTGCAGCATGATGGGGTGCCTGCACATAACGGTCATGCTATGCACAGATATTTAAATGAACTCTTCAATGGCTAGGTAATTGGCAGAGGTGCTCGTAGAACATGGCCCCCCATGATCACCAGACCTCACGCCACTGAACTTTTTCCTGTGGGGATTCTTCAAGGTTCTAGTTCACCCACCCGGATACGAACCACCTAGAAACGAAGAGGTATTAATGGATCGCATTCAACATGTCACCAATCACATCAGGGCAATGACAGGAGTCTTTGAAAGAGTTCGGCAAAACACCGTTTGATGTTACCAAGCTCGTGTCACGTCAAGAGGGTCACCAGTTCAAGCACCTGCTTTAAGTAAACAGTGTCCTAGCTACAAAAAAAGGCCCTTTTCAGGGTCGACACAATTTATAAAAGACTTTCTGTATGCAAACTAACAGCTGTTGATGGGTTTGTCCCTGGTAAATCTCATGATGAAACTACAATGATGGATGTGTCGAGACTCTGGCAGGTTAGTCCCCAGGCCCCCAGAATGGAAGGCTGGGATACTGCCTCCGAATGTGCGGGCCACCTTGGATACATCGCAATCTCTGGCAGGCAAAGTATTTGCAGTCATGCATTGTCCAGAGCATCCAGCAACAGGGCACCCCACGGCCAACCTGAGCATGTGGTGCCAAGTTTCCATAGTTTAAAAATTGTGCATTGTTGGCTTACACATTATCAGTAATCTTGGTTGCTACCCTGGCATCAGCTATCCAGGGTTAAAATTTTATGACAATTTTTCTTCGCCCTGTATAAAATTCTAAAAATATAATTCTGCTTTACAGCAACATACCAATAACACCATCATTTCTGTTTACAGTGCTTCACATGAGCCATCAGTGGCTGGGGAGCAGTGTTCACACAGGTCTGTTCATGTTTGACACCAACTATGACTGTGTGACTCCTTATCCTTTCATGGCTAACATGTTGTTGATGTGGCAACTAGCATCAACTTATGAGAGGGAGGTCAGGAAACTATGCAACACGGCTACTGTTAAAACCACTTTTTGGCTAGTGGCAAACATCAAAAGTGCACCCACAGATCTTTAGGTAAAGGGCAAAAATACGAAAGGAAATAACATTATGATTTAATGGCATGTCAACGAACAGGTCATTAAGAATTGGACAAAAGCTCAGAGGATAGAGTAGGAAATCGACTGTTGCCTTTTCAAAGGATGGTTCCAGGATTCTCTTTGAAATATTTAGGGAAGCACAGGAACTCTAAACTAGGATGACTAATGACCAAACCATGAGAGGTTGCCAGAAAAAAAAGGTCACTCGAGTATGAATATTATCTGTAAGGCTTAACTTAGGTAGAGGCATACAGGGCAAGTACCATTTGTCAGTCCAATAAGAGATCATACGCACTGAGAAACTGCTGATTTCATGCGTTCATGGTCAGTAATTGTCAGTTGGAGATAAAAAGGGATGCAGTTATGTCCCATCTGAAAGCAAACAGTCCCAAATGCCGCGTACAGAAAAAAAAGCACACCAGTAAACCAACTCACAGTCTCCTTTCCCTACCATCACCATTCCCACCTCTATAGCCTAACATCTATCTGTACTTTCTTCAACTGTCGTTGTTGTTGTTGTTGTTGTTGTTGTTGTTGTTGTTGTTGTTGTCTTCAGTCCAAAGACTGGTTTCACACAGCTCTCCATGCTACTCTATACTGTGCATGCCTCTTCATCTCTGAATAACTACATCCTTCTGAATCTTCTTTGTGTATTCATCTCTTTGTCTCCCTCTATGATTTTTAACATCCATGCTGCTCTCCAATACTAAATTGGTGATCCCTTGGTGTCTCAGAACGTATCCTAGCAACAGATCCCTTCTTCTAGTCACACTGTGCCACAGATTTCTCTTCCCCCCCAATTCTATTCAGTAGCTGCTCATTAGTTACACCATCTACCCATATAATCTTCAGCAGACTTCTGTAGCACCACATTTTAAATGCTTCTATTCTCTTCTTGTCTAAACTGATTCTTGTCCATGTTTCACTTCCATACATGGCTACTCTCCATACAAATACTTTCAGAAAAACTTCCGGACACTTAAATCTATACTTGATGTTAAAAATTCTCTTCTTCAGAAACCCTTTCCTTGATATTTCCATGGTCTAGATTTTATATCTTCTCTGCTTTGACCATCATCAATTATTTTGCTTCCTAAACAGCAAAACTTATCTACTACTTTTAAGAATCTCATTTACTAATCCAATTCCTTCAGCATGGCCTGATTTAATACAACTACATTCCATTATCCTAGTTTTGCTTTTGTTGATGTTCATGTTATATCCTCCTTTCAAGTCACTGTCCATTCTGTTCAACTGTTCTTCCAAGTCCTTTCCTGTCTCTGACAAAAGTACAATGTCATCGCCAAACCTCGGAGTTTTTATTCCTTCTCCATGGATTTTAATTCCTACTCCAAATTTTACTTTTCTTTCCTTAACTGTTTGCTCAATATACAGATAGAATAACATTGGTGATATGCTACAACCCTCTCACACTCCCTTCTCCACCACTGCTTCCCTTTCATGCCCCTCGACTCTTATACCTGCCATCTGGTTTCTGTATAAATTGTAAATAGCCTTTCACTCCCTGTATTTTACCCCTGCCACCTTCAGAATTTGAAAGAGTATTCCAGTCAATTTTGTTGAAAGCTTGCTCCAAGTCTACAAATGGTATAAACATAGGTCAGTCTTTCCTTGACCTATCTTGTAAGTTAAGTTGTAGGGTCAAGTACTGCTTTGCATGTTCCCACATTTCTACGGAATAAAAAATAATCTTCCCCGAGGTCACATTCTACCAGTTTTTCCTTTTATTTCTAAAGAATTTGTGTTAGTATTTTGCAACTGTGACTTATTATACTGATAGTTCAGTAATTTTCACACCTCGCAGCATCTGCTTTCTTTGGGATTGGAATTATTATACTCTTCTTGAAGTATGAGGGTATTTTGCCTGTCTCAAACATCTGGCTCACCACATGGAAGACTTTTGCCATGGCTTCTCTCCCAAGGTTTCCAGTAGTTCCAACAGAATGTTGTGTACTCCGGGGTCCTTGTTTCAAACTTATGTCATTCAGTGCTCCATCAAATTCTTCATGCAGTATCACATCTCCCATGTCATCTTCATCTACCACCTCTTCTGTTTCCATAATACTGCCCTCACATACATCAGCCTTGTACAGACCCTCAATATACTCCTTCCACCTTCCTCCTTTCCTTTCTTTGCTAAGGACTGGTTTTCCATCTGAGCTCTTTACATTCACACAGGTGATTCTCTTTCTCCAAAGGTTTCTTTAATTATCCTGTACCCTTTACCCCTGAATGAAATTTTCACTCTGCAGTAGATTGTGCACCGATATGAAACTTCCTGGAAGATTAAAGGGCAGTGCACTTTCTTGCAAAAGGCAAAGGTCTCGAGTTTGAGACTTGGTACAGCACACAGTTATCTTACCCCTAGCGCTATACACTTCTGAATCTTTACATTTGCCCTCTAGCCATTCCCACTTAACCATTTTGCACTTCCTCTCGATCTCATTTTTGAGACATTTGTATTCCTTTTCACCTGCTTCATCTACTGCAGTTTTATATTTTGTCCTATCATCAATTAAATTCAACATCTCTTTTATTACCCAAGGATTTCTACTAGCAGTCACCCTTTTATCTAACTTCGCACCTGCTGCCTTCACTGTTTCATCTCTCAGAGCTACCCATTTTTCTTCTACTGTATTCTTTCCCCTGTTCGTGTCAATTGCTCCCGAATTCTCACTCTGGAACTCTCTAGGACCTCTGGTTCTTTCGGTTTACCTAGGTCCCACCTCCTTAAATTCCTATCTTTTTGCAGTTTCTTCAGTTTTAATCTATAGTTCATAACCAATAAATAGCAGTCAGAGTCCACATCTGTCCCTGTGAATGTCTTACAATGTAAAACCTGGTTCATAAATCTCTGTTTTACGATTATATAATTGATCTGAAACCTTCTGTTGTCTCCTGCTCTCTTCCATGTATACAGCTTAAACCAAGTTTTAGCTATCATTAAGTTATGCTCTGTGCAAAAGTCTACCAGGCAGCTTACCCTTTCATTCCTTACCCCCAGTTCACATTCATCTACTACTTTTCCTTCTTTTTGTTTACCTACTTTTGAATTCCATTTCCCATGACTTAAATTTTTGTCTCCCCTAACTGTCTGAATAATTTCTTTTATTTCATCATATATTTCTTCTATCTCTTTAGTATCTGCAGAGCTAGTTGGCATGTACACTTTTACTGCTGTGGTAGGCGTGGGCTTCATGTCTATCTTTGCTACAGTAACGCGTTCTATGTGCTTTTTGTAGTAACTTATCCATGCTCCTATTCTTTTTATTCATTATTAAACCTACTCCTGCATTAATCCTATTTGATTTTGTATTTTAACGCTGCATTCACCTGAACAGAAGTCTTGTTCCTCCTGCCACCGAACTTCAATAATTCCCGCTATATCTAACTTTAAACTATCCATTTCTCTTTTTAAATTTTCTAGCCTACCTGCCTGATTAAGGGGTCGGGCATACCACACTCTGATCTGTAGAATGCCAGTTTTGTTTCTCCTGATGACGACTTCCTCCTGAGTAGGTTCTGGCCAGAGATATGCTTGGGGATTTTTTTTTTTTTTTTACCTTTGGATTATTTTACTGAAGAGAACGCAATCATCATTTAACTGTACAGTAAAGCTGCATGCCTTGGAGAAAAACTGTGGTTGTAGTCTCACCTTGCTTTCAGCCATTCACAATACCAGTGCAGCAATGCTGATATGGTCGATGTTACAAGGCCAGCTCTTTCAATCATCCTGACTGTTGCTCCTGCAACTACGGAAAAGGCTTCTGCCACTTTTCAGGAACCACACATTTGTATGGCCTCTCAACAGATATACCTCCATTGTGGTTGAAATTATGGTATGGCTATCTGTATCACTGAGACATGCAAGCCTCCCCACCTACAGCAAGGTCCAGGTTTTTTTTTTTTTTTTTTTTTTTTTTTTTTTTTTTTTTTTTTTTGGGGGGGGGGGGGTGGCTTCGACTACAGACACACACAAAAAATGAAGCCACTCATTTGCCACAAAATTGATGAGCAAAAATCCCATTTCACCTCTGATCTGAGTGTGAGTTTATAACCAAGTATGCCATGGCCCATGTGTGGTTACGACATGTAAAACTGGAGACAGACGTGGGATTCAGGACTTGATACTATATTTAGTATGTAGTAAGGTGCCTTAGAGTATGGAAAATTGGAATTTCCTTTAGGAGAACTAGCAAGTCCTGTCTTACGATGAACTGGCTTGAACTTTCATGGTAGAGCAGGTACAGTGCACAGGATGTGCAACCCATTTTAGTGTACAGCAGGAGAGAAGCAGGAAAGAAAAAATAAAAGAAGAAGTCACCATCTTGTATCAAAGAATTACAAGACTGCAGTGAGCAGCAAGCAGCAGTAAAAAACACATGGTGTCTTCACAGTAGTTACAAAACTGAGGTCGGGTCCACCGACTTCTAAATCCATGGCCAGGTGTTCTGATCACACCAAATTCCAATCTTACACCTGCACGTGACACCAAAACAGCTCCACTAGCTGACTGAAAAATGCAGTAAGTGGATCACAACAGAGTATGTATACAAGGTCAACAACAGCAAGAAACGAGGGACAAAAAAAGCTAATATGAATCTGGAAGGTAGTGATATGCTGGCTCAGTATATAGTCTCATCTGATGCATTTAAGTCAATCCTGAGAGTTTTTGATGGAAATAAAAATGAACTTCTGGAATTCTTGGGGAACTGTAACCCAGCATTCAAACTAATGCCAATCCATAATCATAGTGTGTTGTTAAAATTTATTAAAACTAGAATTATGGGTGCAACTCTAAGTAAATTACTCTTACACAATTTGACAGCAACTTGCGGAGATTTGAGAGGAATTTTACAGGGGAACTAAGAGTCAAAATGGACTTTGTACCATGCATGTTTATTATTCTTTACTAGGCAGAACGAGGTTGAAAGTATGGCTGAATGGGAGAGCCATGTTCACACAGTGCAGCACCAATTTTGAGAAGCTGTCCTGAGAGTGACCAGGAACAGACAACCTGGGTAACCATGCTCTAACTGAGAAGCTGGCAAGAGCAGTATTCAAATACAGAATTGGAGATGCAATGGTTAAAGCAGCTGTGAGAGCACAAGGAGAGAATTTAACATCAGCACAGGCAGAGGATCTAGCATTAACAGCAGAAGCTACCATTGCCTTTCATAAAGAGAAGTTTGGTGGATCCTGCTGCCAGGGAAATTATTGTTTTTTATGTAAGAGAGGAGGTCATCAAGCAAGATTGGCATTATGAAGAAACACACCAGGAAAACAGACACCAGGCAGCCAAGTCATACGAGAGCAGAGAAGCAGCCATCCCATCTTCTGTCACCACTGAGAAGGATAGAGGAAACTATATGCAGAGGCCATCACAGGAAACTGGAAGCATGTGACTGAGAATGTGTCATCGATGCAATCTTCAAGGGCATCCAAAGCCATGATCTGTGCTTGTTACATTAGTAAGGACCAGGGACTTTTACTTTGACAGTGTGATATAGATGCCAAGCTGGCAAATAAGAAGATTTAGAAACTGGCAAATGAAAGAACAGAATAAGTATGCAGCTGACATGTGCCACACAGTTGTACTGAATGTGATTTCATAAATATAAGATGCACATAGGAAAGCATGGGAATTGCATATTTCATTGCAGATCAGGTGAGGGTGATAAATGAATCAGCATTGAAGAGTACAATGGGCAGTAACACTGACAATAGGATAGAAGTTAAAGGGATCACTAAGGAAGTAATACAGACACATGGACTCATGACGTTAACACTGAGGATGCAAACAAGGTAATAGAGACACACAGAGCTATCATGTAAATGCTGATGACAGATGAAGATGTCATCAGTGTCATACAGGGGAGGGCGAGTTAGACATCAGAGACTTCTGCAAGAGTTTAAGAGTAATCACAGATTACACAATCAAGATACAAGGTCACAGATTAGTACTGCAAAGGAAATTGTTCACATGAATCACTTAAAGAAGACAGGACTTTGATTATTGAATACTGTATTGTGTATTTTACCTGCCTGGAGATATATCAACATACGATGAGACAGTGAAGAACAAAATTAAGTTGAAATCAGAGGTGCAAGAAAAAATGATAAATATCTGGTTGTATAAACTATGAGAGGTCCAAAAGGAAGCCCTCTGAAATGAAATGGATGCGATGATAGGGAAGATAATATTATGCTGAGCACAAGTGGGTGGAATTTTCTGTTATTGATGATCCCAAAGACAGACAGACATTTCAGGTAAACAAAAGTTAAGAACTGTTGCAGACTACCAGATACTAAATGACATCTGTATTAACACTGTATTTCCACTAACCCATATTGATGAGATTTTAGATAGCTTAGGAAAAGCCACATACTTCATACCTTAAGAATGTGCAAGGGTATACCACCCGCTACAGCTGAATGAGGATGATAAGAGAGGAAGCAGCATTCTCCACTACATAAGGACATTGTGAAATACAAAAGATTACCAATGGAAATAACCGAGAGTGCAGACACTTTTCTGAGACTGGTGAACACAGTACTACCAGATTTCATGTACACAAGATTGTCGTATATTTTGATGATGTGGTCATGTCTGGAGCTACTTTAGAAGAGCATAAATAATATCAGATTTGGAGAAGTGTTTGAGAGGTTCTTACTGCACAATTTAAAATTACAGGTTGACAAGTATGAGTTCCTATGGAAAATAGTAACTTACTTACCTCACATAATTATGACAGGATTAAAACCTAACCCACAGAAGATGAGTGCAATAAAAGAGTATCGAAGACCCAGTAACAAGAAGTAGTTGAAGAGCTTTCTACGGAACGTGTCATTTTATCATTGTTTCATCAAGGACTTCAATCATATAGTAAAGCTGTCAAACGAATTACTGAAGAAAGAAGTAAACTATGAGTGGTCAACTTAGCTAGAACGAGCTCTCCATGAACTAAAGGAGAAAATAGTTAGCCTCCTGATCTTACTGTAACCCAATTTTAAGAATTTTTTTAATTATAACAGACACTAGCAAGGCATCAAACTGTGCCTTACTGAGTCAAAGAGACTTTAGAAAGGATTTACCTTTGTGTCCAGAATGTTCAAGTGTGCCACAGAGAGGATGTATTACAATCAAGCGAGAGCTCCTAGCCACAGTGTGGGCAGTAAAACAGTACCAACGTTATGTGTATGGAAGAAAATTTGCTCTATGTACTGATCAAAAACCCTTGAAATGACTGGTGCATAAACTGATCTGTCATCAAGATGAATGAAATTCAGGATTAAACTGGGAGAATATGACTGTGATAATATACAAAAGGGGATCACCCAACACAGTAGCAGATGGATTGTCAGGCTTACAAGGAGAACCAGCTGCAGTCATTAGGAATGTGGAAGAGATTGAGAGAGGAAGAATAAAGCCCAATTCACACTGTCTGACATGTCACTTGAATGCAAGTCATGTGATCTTAACTCTCGCAGTTGTCATTACTGTTTTTGGTGGGACTTGGAGTCGTTGCAAGATGATTATTTTGCAAGATGATTCTTAACTGATTTTATGTGTGAAATGAACATATAAAACACGTTAACTTATGTACGTTGATAATGGAGTCCACATTTGTACGTAAATGAAATTTAGTGGACTCAGATAGTTTGCAGCTTGTAGGGGTGGCTTGTATATTAGAGAAGAAAGACGGAAGTGCAACATGATGTGAAAAAGTTTGGGTCCAAACAATGTCATTACATGGTAAACACTATGATCTCAATGAAGAATCTGCATTTTATAAATATTTTTCAAATTTGGGCACCAATTTTATCAGTTGTTATGTCAAACTGCAACCAAAATTACGAAAAGGAACACATTGATATGAGCTGCCATTACACCCTATGAGAAATTGGTTCGTTTAGGGCTAAGTTCAGTTGCCACTACAGTGCACATTTTTGTGTGACAATCATATCTCCCTCTATACTTTTTTCTTCAAGATTTATGTATATCCTTTACATCTTGTATTTGGCTTTTACTACTTCAAGTAATAGGTTGATTAGTGAAATTGCATGAATGACAACTGATGCTTACAAAACTTTTTCTCACTCAATCCTGAGAGCTACTTAACAATGAATAAATCTTCCACAGAGAAATATTTAAGAAAACAACTCTAATGTATCATTTGATGCATACTTCACAAATAAGCATGTTGCCATTGTTGCAATGTGTAAAGGTTTCAGTCCATTTCTTTATCAAACCTTACAAAAGCCTGACAACATACAAATAAATTCCACTTACTAATAAACCTGATTCTACACAAAGTGCCTTTTGAACTTCAAGTTGCAGCCATACTGCAATCCATTTCATTACAAAACATTAAATATTGTACTGGCATGTACAAAAATGCAACCCAGGAAATAGCAAATAATTTAGTTGGTTGGGGAAGGAGACCAGACAGCGTGGTCATCGGTCTCATCAGATTAGGGAAGGATGGGGAAGGAAGTTGGCCGTGCCCTTTCACAGGAACCATCCCGGCATTTACCTGTAGGATTTAGGGAAATCACGGAAAACCTAAAGCAGGATGGCCGGACGCGGGATTGAACCGTCGTCCTCCCGAATGCGAGTCCAGTGTCTAACCACTGCGCCACCTCACTCGGTAGCAAGTAATTTGGTACGACCATGTCATACAATTCACATTGCTACCTCACTGCTTCAATTTATCTTCTGTCATTCAGTATGAACTTATAAATTTTAACAAAAGAAATAACAAAATTAAACAATTGGTAACATATAACAAAAGTAATGACTTCGAGTAACCACTGACATCAACCATGAAAAACATGACGAAACCAAGTATGGAGATGAGTGCATGGCTGTGTGCTGGGAGGAAATGAGCTTCGAGGTCACATGATCAACAATGGTTGATGACGTCAGCATCCAAACTTTCTTCCTCAAAAACTTTGACAGTGATGTGATGACCAGAGTGGATGCTGTGATTTGAAATCCACCTCAGAATGTTTTGATAAGACATGACATTACAGCCCATGTGAACTGGCCTTAAAGTGACCAGTACGGAGTGATTACCGAAGAGGAAAAATGAGCCATCCTTAAGAAATTTCACGATTTGCAAATTGGTGGATACCATGGAATCAGCCAGGCATACAACTGTCTTAAAGGGTACAGAACATGAAGTTTGAAGAAAGATATAGTGGAGTGCATTTGAAGTTGCGAGAGAAGTGTGAAAAACTAGATTATGCACAATAAGGTAAAGAACACTTATTGCTGTCTGAAATACCTAACCAGGTATCTGCTCATTGTGATATAGACATAGTAGGAGTCCTTCAGATAACAGAGAAAGGGAACAGATACATCTTAACATTTCTGGATGCCCTCACAAAATTTGTGGTAGCAGAGATTATGGTACAACATGATGGTGCCAATAGTGCACCTCTTAGTACACAGAATAATTTGCAATTAGGTATAACATCACTACTACTGAGTGACCCAGAATCAATAATGTCCTAAGTAACATCTTAAAGAGAAGTTTGTCATTTACAAGGGGTGAGGGTCAAAAAGTTTCTAGCCTAACAAATGAAAAAATGACACAAATTTCATAATACCAATTTATTTTTCAATATAATACCTGCGTACACTAATACATTTGTGGGAACACTCAGATAACTTCTGAAAACCATTCAAATATAAGGTCTTCCTTCAATTTCGAGTCCTACGAAGCATTCACACCATCAATCACGGGATCATCATTGTCAAATCATCATGCTTTGATTTCTTTTTTTTAAGTTTGGGAAAAGAAAAAAGTCTGATAGAGCCCAATCTGGAGCCTATGGTGGATAACATAACTCGAACCCACAGTTGTGCAGAATTTCCACTGTTGCGAGGGCTTTGTGTGCTGGTGCATTGTCCTGATCCAGAAGAACTCTGCGCGCCACTTTTCCACATCTTTCTTTCTGTACTACTTCTCTCAAGTGGTGCAGGAGGTAGGGGGGTAGGGGGGGAGGGCGCAATAGTATGATGCATTGATAGTTAGCCCTCTTGCAAGTAATCCACCAAAATTATTCCTTATGCATCCCAGAAGACTGACGTCACCACCTTACTGGCTGATTTTTGCATCCAGAATTTATTTTTTGGGGTAGGGGATGAAGGCTTTTTCCATTGTTATGACCTGTTTCGCCTCAGGACCAACATTGTGAACCCTTGTTTCATCCATTGTCACATACCTTGCAAGAAAGCTGTCTTCATCTGCTTCAAATTAGTGGACGATTTCTTCACAACACTGCTCACGCTCCCGTCTCTGATCTGTATTCAAGTCTTTCCGCCCCACCAAGATGAAACTTTCCGCATTCCCAAAATATGCACAACAATGTCATGAGCACGCTGATGGGAGATTCCAAATGTGGTTGCAATGTGCTGTAATGTTGTTCAATGATCCTGCCAAATCATATCGTGAATTGCAGTCATTGTTTCATCAGTGGCAATGGTGACAGGCCTTCTGCTCCTTGGTGCATCTTACACATTTATTCTTCCAAAGTCAGACAATTTTTCACTGATGCATAAAATGGAGCAGTGTCCTTAAGTGTATTCCACATGTCCTCTGCAATTTCCTTCAGCATGATTCCCTTCAACTGAAGATATTCAATCACAGCACACTTCTCAATTCACCTGATATTCACCATTTTGCTTACACTACAGTATACAACACATCCTAGCAGCAAAAGTAACAAAGCTGGAGCTGAGAAATCTGACTTGCATACCCACAAAGGATCACCATAAAAGTAGATGATGGTGTTTGTGCGAGACATTACAGTGCCTATATTGGGGTAGAAACTTTTCAACTACCCCTCAGATTAAAGATTAAATCGTCTCAATCACATGCATACCGTCTGCAAACAAATGGAGCATTCGAAAGACTGCATTGAACATTAACAGAATATCTACTCTGTTATGTTGGAACAAAACAGGAAAACTGGGATGAATGGTTGCATTTTGTCACTTTTGTATATAACGCCACACCGCATTCATCAACTGGGTTCACCCTATTTGAATTATTTTTTTGGAGAATATGCAACGTACCTCGGATCGCAAGTTAATGTGTGATAATAATTATTGCAGTAAGCTTCTTTGCAGTACTGCTTGCCGTATTGGAGCCATTGGCTGTGAAGGAGACAGCAAGTTGTGTCTTAGCGATGAGTTATTCGCACCTGCCACTAAAGCTAGCCATGAGATACGGTACCTGCATCGCTGCAAGCGACTGTATTTTCATGCCACCTATGAACCTACATAAACTATATTAAATATTATTCAATCATTTGCAAAATCCGTACACTATCTTTTGTTATTCAGGAGAAGCTTGTATAAAAATTTCAACCCTTTAACTGTCATACTTACAGAGATACAAAACATCACTTAAAAAGGCAAAACCTGACATGTAGGGAATTAAATTCAGTTAAGTATTACAACAGTTTACCTTTTGTTTTAATTTGAAAACATAACCAGAACCCTCAAAAGGGTAGAATTATTTAATTTAGGTTTTAATTTAAAAACTAACTACTTTTCATTTTCGTAATATAATAATCAGATAAAATTATTATTTGTGTCTTACGTTGTTGTGGGAATAAATGAAAGTAAATGTGTGTGTGAGAAACATACGTTAAATTTCAAGATTAATTTTATGTAATGCATTATGCAATCATAGCATGGGAAAGATGTTTGACCCACATTGCTGATGACATATGTCTAAGTGTACTTGCTTTTGTAAGGAGTGTGGGCTTTCAAAAAATATAATATGAAATGATGGTGGCCCTCAAACACGTACCCACTGCCTCAGAGCTGAAATATTAAAAGTTTTGGCTGGTTTTGTTGTCTAGGTGCTCGGATACATAGTTGCCATATTACACAACTAATACTGCTGAGTCTGCAGTATACGATAAGAATACAAACATGAATCAAATGGTCAAAGGTTTCTATCACTCGGTAATTGCGAATTATGAATGCAACATATAAATTTATAAATTAAAGATTGCAATTAAATAAAATCTGCAGGTACTATTTTAACAACTTTAAATGGTGATTGTGATAGTAGAAATAGTAGAAGTACCTAGAAGACTGCCCTTTTTTACTGTAAAACACTTATTGGTGTCAATGTTCCAGCAACTAAATAAAATATAAGTTGACTAACAGGGAAACAACAGATTCCTACTTCACATAATTAGTTATGAATAACAACACAGCTCGCGAGACATTCACATTTAAATGCACACTACATCTTCACTGTAGAAGCCACGGAAATCTCACAAGTGCACAAGTTGGCACTATAAAGTATTTATATCTGGTGCGACCATGCACAAACCGCTCCACACTCTCCAAGACTCTGCCGCAACCTAACGTCCGTCGCACCGTCACATCCAGCACTTTCCATGTCCTGTCCCGTCCTCTCCAGAACTGCTGCACTGCTCGTAACTACCTTGTGTCTTCCCCGGAGATAATTTCTGTGATTGGCTAGAGCGCTCCCACCCTGTCTTCAAGCCAACGGCCACTCACAAACATAATGAAACATACAAAATACTGGAGTTACATTTAAGTAACTTGAAATTAAATAAATATTCCTATGGCTGGACCATAAACACGCTCTAACACACATTATTAGATACGTGCACAAATTAAATAAACATATATCAAAGAAACGGAACAAAAGGTAGGCCAGTAGCCTAATGTCTCTGTGCTTTCTAAGACACAGTACATATTTAACCAATTTCTTCATGATTAGTATATATAGGATACAAACATAGACACAGATGAGTAAGTATATTTGTAAGCATGTTGCTACTGTTTTTTCGTGTAGCTGTGGAGAACTTATGGCCTGATGTGATTGTTAGTAATCGGCCACTTTGACCTCTTATAACTCCTGTACTATTCAAGTTACATGCCTGTAATTTATACCAATTTAGGTTTACACTAATAGCTTTCTAAAGACATGTCAATCAATGAAATTGGATTAAGTGTTTACATTTTTGAAATTCGTTGCTGGGTGTTCCTTGTCTAATTTAGTCATATACTTAACTTTAAACTAATAAAGATATTGAAAATCTGATAACACCATCAGAATCATCATGAAAATAATGGTATTGTACATGTTTCTTTTTGAGGTATCATGATTCCTCTGGCTACTATTAATTTCTATACGAACTGTGAAATGTCTGCCATTAAGATTTCACAAAGTCCATTATCTTTGGCACTCCTAGCATAGAAATCTCCTCCATTGACACAAAGCACTGTCCTCGTCAGTGTCAACATGGAACTCCCAGCCACGCGACCGCTGGACTCCTCTTACTTCGGCCAACGTCTGGCACCACATGTTCGGCCTGCCGAGCAGCCCGCGCCCGCGAAGAGTCCTGTGCAGCAACCCCAAATCCAAACATATAATATTTTCAGGGTGCCACAACTCGCCTGTTACCTCACAGGAAGCAGCCAGAATATTAGTATAAAGTAAAATCAATTCCTAAATTTATTTCAAGATTACTTTTATTTTTGTTTGTTTTATTAAATCTTATATTAGTGTTTGCATGTTGGAACGATGTAAATGCATCTGCGAGTAGTGATTGGCGCAGGCCAGTTATGGCGCGAGAATGGTCTCAAACAATTCTTCTGATTGGCCAGCCAAAATGGTCGGCCAATCAGAGTTAAGCAGTACCCACACACTGCTAGATAGATATGCTGTGGAAGAAACAGCATCTGGGGAGTTGCTAATTAGCTACTGGACGTGCAGGTCATGTTGAACGTTTCAGTCTGCATTATGTGTGAAATGAAGTATTAACTGGTTTCCCGCGTCGAGATTTTGTTGCCTGCAAAGGATCGAGAGTGAAACTCACTATTAGTAGCAGAACTGTAACTGTGAAATCGTGTAATTAACCGGGTCGGACTTATGTATATTTCTTGCTGCTTTGCATATGATCTGGGTAGCATGAACTGTTAACTGAGAACAGTGGTCTTGTTAGTTAAGTACATTTGGACTTGATGGCAGATTTTTTCATTTGAGCTAAAGGAAATAAAAAGACTTGTATCAGAATTTTGACATTTTAGTAAAAGAATGAAGCAACCGTCTTCCGTCCGAAATTTATTACAAGATATTTACAGGATAGCTGGCTACTAGAGTTATGCAAACTTTGCTACGTAACTATCGGCGACGTTTTCATCAATGTGGCTTTTACGCTGTCTGAACAGTACATACATATGAAGAGAACAGAGATGGGGAGCTGTTGCCATACTGAGGAAGGTGGAACATTTGCAGTGAACAGTACGACGAATGAGCCAACAACTTTATTATAACCCGCCTTGTCACAATTGGTGCATTGGCCGGAAAAAACAAGACAACGTCTGCAACTGCTGAACTTCGAGAGGCGGCATTCTACAGTAGCAGCCAGGTGGATGGAGCAGTTGGCCAGCAGTTGGCTGGCACGTCAACTGGATCGATGGAAGCAGGGCCTAATGTATGGACCCACTGTTTCATCTCACTGTACAGTCAGCTGGACGAGGCAAAAGATAAGTAGTGTTCCACTAAGAGTTTTTGTTGTGTGTGTCAAGAAACTTTGCAAAATGGCTGAAAATGATTAGGAGACAATAGATGAGAAACTGAAGTTAGATTTAGGTAATGTAAATTATGAAAATGACTCCATGATTGGTAATTTCAGTTTTGATATATCACAAACAGAGGACAGTGGTTTACCTGAGTCAAGGTCGTCTAACTATGAAGTAGATAATGAACTGAGCACGGTGGAAGCCGATGCTAAATACATACCTGTAACTGTAAAAGAAAGAGCAGGAACAAGTATCAGTGGCTTGTGAACCAAGAGATAGTGTTTCAGATATTTTAGTAAATATTCTAAAGAACATGAATCAGATGAATATTAATTTGAAGGAAATAGCTAGTGAAATTAAAACATCATTAAGTTCCAATGTTGACACTAAAATTGATACATTGAGTACTGATATGGAAACCAAAATGAATAAATTAGGTATTGATATGGGTACCAAAATGAATAAAATGGGTTCAGATATAAAAACTTCCTTAAGTTCTGAAATAAATGAGTTACATACTGAAGTTGATCAGGGGTTTACTAACTTGTCAATAGAAATGGAAGCCAGGATGGAAGATAAAATTTCGAATTTCAGGGATATTTTGGAAAAATTATATGACTTTGTTCAGTAAAAATGTGAAATTAATCAGATAAAACAAGAATGTAACCAGGCTCTTGTAATAGCAAAGGATGAATTGACTGTTCAGATTAAGCAAGTTGCTGAGGTTAGCAAAGAATTAGAAGAGCAAGTAAATTCAGAACTAAATGAAGTTCATGTACAGGTTCAGAATATAGAAAAACACTTTGCATTAGAAAGTCAAGCTAAAGATGGAAAGGATGTGTGTGCTAAGTTTGGTATGCAAGTGGCTAGTAACATTACTAACACAGAAACTAATACCAGCACTTCGTGCCTGTGTGCATGAGCAATTGGGTGAGCATGATGGTAGACTAACGCCAGTAGAGCAAAACGTTAACAACCATAGTGGCTGTGTAGTAACTAATGGTGTAGTAGAATCATCTGAAATAGCTTATGTAACACATCGCCAATTTTTGAGATTTGAGTCTAGTAAAAATGTTCATCTAAAGGAATTTTGAAGTGATTTTGAGGGTTCTTTGCCTAAATCTTGGAATGATAAACAAAAGGTAGGATTCATTATTTCAAATTTTATGGGAGAGGCAAAAATTTGGGGAAGCTTAGCCTCAGATAAATATGACTGATTAGTGGAGTTCAAACAGACTTTTTTCGATGAGTATTGGGGAAAAAGAAAACAAATGGATGTTTTGAATAAATTCTGGTCAGGGGAGAAGTATGATCCTAATAAGGAAAGTGATAAAATATTTGTACAAAAGTGGGTTACGACTTTGTCATAATTGAATTCTAAAGAGGAAATGGAGCAAATAATTATGGGAATCGAAAACAAGATGCCACTGTATTGGAGGAACAAAATAATTTCTGCACTTAGGGATGATGTTGACCAGTTTGTTCACTATTTGGAAAGAGTTGACAACCTTTCTAAAGAGGAAGAGAGTCCTAGGAGAGATTATAGGCCTCCCACTAGACTCAGAGCTGAAGTTAATGTAAACAGGATCGGTGTGCAGCGAGCGAGCAATTATTGAGGTAGAGGTCGAGGGAGAGGAGGTGCTGTTTTGAGCCGGTTCAACAACCGAGCTCGGTACTTTGACTGCCGTCAGCTGTAGTCTGGTGACATGTAACAGATAGGCGCACCCCGCTCGCTGACAGGAATGTCAGATGCAATGACAGTCTACAGGAGGGAAACAAATAACAGTCTGTAATAACGCTAGCATTTGCAGACTGAAACAGTACAAATTAAACCCACTAGTGACACCCTTTGTAAAGAAGGTACCTAATAAACAGCTTTGGGGTAGCCTGATAGAAAACAGTAGGGCACAAGAGTGACACTGTAATGAAGTTTGTTTATTGAGGAAATAAAGTAGCATCTGGTGAAATAAACATTGAAAATAGAGATCGCAGGAACCATGGCAGTGAGGAACCTGGTATAGAAAGTGAAGACTTAGATCAGGAGGTGGGGGTGAATCAGCACTGCAAAACAGATGATAGGCTTATCAGAGATGGTGGAAGTAGCATTATTATCGGGGATACAGTTGTGGAAGTACCCAAGGAATGGTACAGTAGAGCAGAGGCGGTTGTGAATAGGCTGAATCGAGTAATTTCAGAGAGTGAGGAAGAGGGGTCAGAAGAAGAGGAAGAAGTAAATGATTTTGAAAATTCTGCAACACCTTGGAGAGGGTTGCAGAACTAGAGGTTATTAAAGAGAGTGAGAAGCTAGAGAAATATTTTGATTTATCAACAGTGGACAGGACAGTTAAAGCTGCCACTACTGACAAAGTGAAAGAGGACCCAGTTAAGGTATGTGTACATTTAAGAGAAGGGGTAGGTTTTGACAGGTGTGAACTAGTGCACGATTTACTAGATGAACCCGAGTCTGTAGTCAGAAAAGAATATATTGGACAACCTATAATGGAAGTGGTAGTGTTTAAAGAAAAGGTTCCTTGTTTTATAGATAGTGGTTTTGAGGTGTGTGCAGTGTCACAAAATTTGTAAATGCTCTACCTGAAAGTAAAGTAGTAGTAATCATGCCAGTGACTGGATTAAACGTTATTGTGGCTACGGCAAAAAATAAAAAGGTAGTTAGACAAAAGATTATGGTACCGATCACCTTAGGTGGGGTGCAAATGGAACAAAACTTTTTGATCATTTATGGATTAAGTGTGGAAATGTTAGCAGGGGCCAGTTTCTTGACTAAATACA
The DNA here is from genome assembly GCF_023897955.1 of Schistocerca gregaria. NCBI lineage: Eukaryota > Metazoa > Arthropoda > Insecta > Orthoptera > Acrididae > Schistocerca > Schistocerca gregaria. The sequence goes on from NC_064931.1 coordinate 419,388,642, forward strand.
AAGGGTGGATTAAGTTTGGAACTAATGATGCGATGATTAGGATAAATGGAAAACTTGTAACTATTCCTTTAGTGGGCAAAAGACGTTGTGAAGACAATGAACAAAGCAATACTTCGATACGAGATTGTAAGACCACAGAGTTGATCGAGGGTTATAATGAATATGGTAAAAGTAAGGAAGCAGGTCCTTCTGAGAAAAGGGTAACACGCTATGTCAATGATTTGAGGATGAAAAACATACAAAAGGATGAGGCGGCCTCAGAGGGTGTTGCAACCTATGCAATGCTATTTCATTTTCCTTTCATGTTGTCAATCTTCCTCTTCTGACATTCTGAGCTGAATCTATCATCTTTAATTTTCTTTGCTATCAGTGTAAATAGTGTACCCAATATAGTACAGAGTAGAGAGGCAGGAGAAAACTAGTGTTTCGGTAAAGAATTAAAACACTAACCAGAATGAATGAGGAGTGGAAATGGGAGAAAAAGAATCCAGTAATATTATGCGACAGATGATTAGTTTTTCAGAAATCTGTGACCTGTAAAGATGTTGTAAGAAATGTGTTCAAGGCAAGAGAGAATTGCCTACTAGATAAGTAAATGAAGTTGTACAAAAGTGTGTTGTAGAGCCATAGAGGAGGGCTTAAGTGGATTCTAGTAATTTTAATAATGTGTATTTTCTTTGAATTTTGGTATGTGAGATATAATGAAGAGCTAGTGTAAAAGGTGTATTTACAGAGCCACAGAAGTTGACAGGAGTCATGTTCAAATGTTTCTATAGAGTATGCATCCTTTGCGTATAATAGTATGTAGGATGTGCTTCAGAGCTACTGAAGATGGCTAGAATAATTTTCAGTAATTTTACAAAATTGTTCTCTCTTTTTGTAAGGTGTCTACGAAGGTGTTGCAGAGCTGCAGAGAGAGGTCAGACTGAATTTCAGGGTGTTTAATGATTTTGTATTCTCTTATATGATGTGTAATGATGTTTAGCAGAGCAACTGGAGATGGCAGAAATTTATTTTCGATGTATTTAATGATGATGTATTTCTTTATGAATATAATAGCTTATTTTATGTAAAGTTATGGAGCTTAATCAGTAACTGTAGAAGAATTTTTTTGCTGAGAGAATAAGTTCAGAGAAAGAATATTTGTGGATTTTTTTTATCAGCAATATTTGTAACAGTAGCTTGCTTAATGATTAAAAGGAATTTGGAAAAATAATTTAGTGGTAGTACTAATTTTGGGAAACAGTGAATTTACTTTTTACTGAGAGGATTAATATGAAAATGTACCTACAGGAAAGTTTGGAACAATTTTGAAAAAAAAAATTCTTTGGAAGGGTTTTACTTTTGAATTTGAGAAAAGATTTAAAAAAGTGTTTACTATGATAAATGTATGTGTTAGGTTATGAAGTAAATACTAAAATTGACACTGTATTTTGCAGGTATGAAAAAAAAAATTAGAACAAATCCAATATGAGACTGTGACTAACTTTATGTGAGACAGAGCTGAACGCTGTATCCCAGTGACGAGCCATGATGTGAGCCATATGTAAGTGTTGGATAGAAGTGATCCGAACCCATTTTATGCATCAGAGACAGTTGTCACAACCCCAACATGTTGTCAGAGAAATGTTAGGTAGAAAGATGACCCCTATATTGAAGAGAATTTTTTGTTAGAGTTCATGAACACCATGTGGAGCGAATTGAAAAAAAAAGTAATATTGTAGGAAATATTGAGGTAGGAAAGGACACCCTCCACAGTGCCGAAATTGTATTTGTACTGAATTTTTTGGATGCTGATAAAGTGGAGTATTAATTAATTGTTTTTGCTTAAAGTCAATTGGAAAGATATAGAGCTGTTTGTTCTGAGAAAATTGCAATTTCAAGAAGAGTTCAACGTAAATATTTTGCTATTTCAGTTTTGGGGAAAAAATTCAGGAATATAATTTTGTGAGAAAAATGTGATTTTCGAAAAAGATGAAAATTTTTTAAAAATAATTTGAATGAATGCCGTCAAGTCCTAGCCCTTGACATTTAATGTAGTTGTGTATAATGTTGTAACATAACTTTAGATATTTCGTTTATTTGAGAAAGACTTCAGTTAAAAACAGACTTTAGTAAGAACAATTTAGAATTGACAGTGTCAGTGTAGTTAACGAAATCATTACTAAAAAACTCATTCGCAATAAGAACCATAAAATATGTTCAGGAGAAATTTTAGGTTCTTAGAGGGTTTGTGATGTCACAAGTTAATGCTCAATAACAATTATTGCAGTAAGCTACAGTGGAGTACCACTTGCAGTATTGGAGCCATTGGCTGTGAAGGATACAGCAAGTTGTATCTTAGCGATGAGTCATTTGCCCCTGTCGCTAATGCCAGCCGTGAGATATAGTACCCATGTCACTTTGGGCAACTGAATATTCATGCCACCTATAAACCTAAATAAACTATATTTAATATTATTCAATCATTTTCAAAACAGTACATTACCTTTTGTTATTCAGGAGAAGACTGTAAAACCCTGGAACTATCATAGTATCAGAGATAGAAAAAAATTACTTAAAAAGTAAAAAACTGACACTTATGGAATTAAATTTAGTTATAAACTATAACAGTTTACCTTTTGTTATCATTTGAAAATATAATCAGAACTCTCAATGGGCAGAATTATTTAATTTAGATTTTAATTTAAAAACTAACTACTCTTCATTTTCATAAAATCAAAATTAGATAAAATTATTATTTGTGTCTTATGTTATTGTGGGAATAAATGAGAGTAAAAGTGAGACTCTATGAGAAACGCAAGTTAAATTTCATGATTAATTTTATGTAATGCATTACGCAATCATAGCATGGGAAAGATGTTTGTACCCACATCATTGATGATGTATGTCTAAGTGTATTTGCTTTTGTAAGGAGGCAGCCAGAATATCGATATAAAGTAAAATTGATTTCTAAATTTATTTCAAGATTAATTTTCTTTTCAGTGGCTTTATTAAATGTTATATTAAGTGTTTGCATGTTGGAATGACATAAATGCATCTGTGAATAGCGACTGGCACAGGCCAGTTTTGGTGTGAGAATGATCTCAAACAATTCTTCTGACTGGCCAGCCAAAATGATCAGCCAATCAGAGATAAGCAGTTCCTGTGCACTGCTAGATATATATGATGTGGAAGAAGCAGCATCTGGGGAGTTGCTAATCAGCTATTGGGTGTGCAGGTCATGTTGAACGTTTCAGTCTGCATTATGTGTAAAATGAAGAAGTAATTGGTTTCCTGCGCCCAGATTGCGTAGCCATGAAAGCAGTTGCATTTGCAGACAGATTGGTGAAAGTTGGAAGTTTTGGAACTGTTTTGTTGGAAAAATAACCACATGTGAACTTTTGGCCTGTGCATAAATTCCGCATGGCATGTTTCGTATTCATATAGGGAATATTTGGCGAGCAGTTTCTGTTGAAGGAATCCACTGAAAAGGATCGAGAGTGAAACTCACTATTAGTAGTAGAACTGTAACTGTGAAATCACGTAATTATTCAGGTTGGACTTATGTATATTTCTGGCTGCTTTGTGTGTGATCTGGATTGGTTGTAAACTGCGAACAGTGGTCTTGTTAGTTAAGTACATTTGGACTTGATGGCAGGTTTTTTTCATTTGAGCTAAAGGAAATAAAAATACTTGTATTAGAATTCTGACATTTTACTAAAGGAATGAAGCAACCATCTTCCACCTGAAATTTATTATAAGATATTTACAGGATAGCTGGGTACTAGAATTACGCGGACTTTGCTAAGTAAGCATCGGTGACGTTTTCATCAATGCTGCTTTTACGCCGTCTGAGCAGTACATACATATGCAGAGAACAGGGATGGGGAGCTGTCATTGTACTGAGGTAGGTGGAACATTAGCAGTGAACAGTACAACGAACAAGCAAACAATATTTTATAACCCGCCCCGCTGCAAGTGCGATCTGGCAAAAATACAGTACAGCTACAAGATTAGATAAAGGAACTAAAGGAATGGATGAGCCAGTGGCCTTAAGCTGCAAGGAGTTTTAATAAGCAATGTAGAGAGAAGGATGAGTAATACTACGATCACACAACCCCAACAAATTCTAGGTGGGAGACAAGGTAAGAACTCATGGACCAAAGGCAGTACTCCAATTAATGACGAAGTAGTTTGCAACAGTACATGTGAACAGTTTAAAGGATTTCCGCCAACTTTACACATCTGTTCTGAAATGTTCATGAGAAAGTATAGGCTAAATTCTATTTGAACACTGACTAAAGAGGGATTAACATATAGTAATTGTAAAAGTGTAGGTGAGCAAGACACTGATCAGTCCTTAGGTACAGGCCAGCACCCAGTCACTTTGGCTCTATTAGCCTCACCCTGGTAGCAGCAGCAGGCAGAAGGGACAGGACAGCATGTGCATGAATCCGAAAATAATTTAGGGTTTCATAAACGAATATCAGTAACTTAGAGATATGATTGGAAAAACTCATTTCTATCTATATGTTAGCAACCACCACCCATTGCAACTAAGAGTGACGATTAGGCATCTCAGCTGCAGAATCCAGTGCTGAAAGTGTATAAAGGAGAAATGTTAGGTGTGTGTGTGTGTGTGTGTGTGTGTGTGTGTGTGTGTGTGTGTGTGTGTGTTTTGTGATCCAGCTCATGAGAAAATCTTACACAAAGTGCATCCCTAACACAAAATTATTCCTCACCCCAGTGTTTAGTCATCAGACACAAAGGTCCACAGATAAAGGATGGAGAAGGTGTGATTACTTATTGTACATATTTGTGTTACACAGATGTATTAAGTGTGTCAATTGAAAATCTATGTGGTGTATATTCATATGCAAAAAGAAAAGAGAAACTCATGTATCCGTGTATGCATGTGTACATGTTGTTGTTGTTGTTGTTGTCTTCAGTCCTGAGACTGGTTTGATGCAGCTCTCCATGCTACTCTATCCTCTGCAAGCTGCTTCATCTCCCAGTACCTACTACAACCTACATCCTTCTGAATCTGCTTAGTGTACTCATCTCTCGGTCTCCCTCTACGATTTTTACCCTCCACACTGCCCTCCAATGCTAAATTTGTGATCCCTTGATGCCTCAAAACATGTCCTACCAACCGATCCCTTCTTCTAGTCAAGTTGTGCCACAAACTTCTCTTCTCGCCAATCCTTTTCAATACCTCCTCATTAGTTACGTGATCTATCCACCTTATCTTCAGTATTCTTCTGTAGCACCACATTTTGAAAGCTTCTATTCTCTTCTTGTCCAAACTAGTTATCGTCCATGTTTCACTTCCATACATGGCTACACTCCAAACAAATATTTTCAGAAATGACTTCCTGACACTTAAATCTATATTCGATGTTAACAAATTTCTCTTCTTCAGAAACGCTTTCCTTGCCATTGCCAGTCTACATTTTATATCCTCTCTACTTCGACCATCATCAGTTATTTTACTTCCTAAATAGCAAAACTCCTTTACTACTTTAAGTGTCTCATTTCCTAATCTAATTCCCTCAGCATCACCCGATTTAATTTGACTACATTCCATTATCCTCGTTTTGCTTTTGTTGATGTTCATCTTATATCCTCCTTTCAAGACACTGTCCATTCCGTTCAACTGCTCTTCCAAGTCCTTTGCTGTCTCTGACAGAATTACAATGTCATCGGCGAACCTCAAAGTTTTTACTTCGTCTCCATGAATTTTAATACCTACTCCAAATTTTTCTTTTGTTTCCTTTACTGCTTGCTCAATATACAGATTGAATAACATCGGGGAGAGGCTACAACCCTGTCTCACTCCTTTCCCAACCACTGCTTCCCTTTCATGTCCCTCGACTCTTATGACTGCCATCTGGTTTCTGTACAAATTGTAAATAGCCTTTCGCTCCCTGTATTTTACCCCTGCCACCTTCAGAATTTGAAAGAGAGTATTCCAGTCAACATTGTCAAAAGCTTTCTCTAAGTCTACAAATGCTAGAAACATAGGTTTGCCCTTCCTTAATCTAGCTTCTAAGATAAGTCTTAGGGTCAGTATTGCCTCACGTGTTCCAACATTTTGACGGAATCCAAACTGATCCTCCCCGAGGTCCGCATCTACCAGTTTTTCCATTCGTCTGTAAAGAATTCGCGTTAGTATTTTGCAGCTGTGACTTATTAAACTGATAGTTCGGTAATTTTCACATCTGTCAGCACCTGCTTTCTTTGGCATTGGAATTATTATATTCTTCTTGAAGTCTGAGGGTATTTCGCCTGTCTCATACATCTTGCTCACCAGCTGGTAGAGTTTTGTCATGACTGGCTCTCCCAAGGCCGTCAGTAGTTCTAATGGAATGTTGTCTACTCCGGGGGCCTTGTTTCGACTCAGGTCTTTCAGTGCTCTGTCAAACTCTTCACGCAGTATCGTATCTCCCATTTTGTCTTCATCTACATCCTCTTCTATTTCCATAATATTGTCCTCAAGTACATCACCCTTGTATAAACCTTCTATATACTCCTTCCACCTTTCTGCCTTCCCTTCTTTGCTTAGAACTGGGTTGCCATCTGAGCTCTTGATATTCATACACGTGGTTCTCTTCTCTCCAAAGGTCTCTTTAATTTTCCTGTAGGCAGTATCTATCTTACCCCTAGTGAGATAAGCTTCTACATCCTTACATTTGTCCTCTAGCCATCCCTGTTTAGCCATTTTGCACTTCCTGTCGATCTCATTTTTGAGACGTTTGTATTCCTTTTTGCCTGCTTCATTTACTACATTTTTATATTTTCTCCTTTCATCAATTAAATTCAATATTTCTTCTGTTACCCAAGGATTTCTAGCAGCCCTCGTCTTTTTACCTACTTTATCCTCTGCTGCCCTCACTACTTCATCCCTCAGAGCTAACCATTCTTCTTCTACTGTATTTCTTTCCCCTATTCCTGTCAATTGTTCCCTTATGCTCTCCCTGAAACTCTGTACAACCTCTGGTTCTTTCAGTTTATCCAGGTCCCATCTCCTTAATTTCCCACATTTTTGCAGTTTCTTCAGTTTTAATCTACAGGTCATAACCAATAGATTGTGGTCAGAGTCCACATCTGCCCCTGGAAATGTCTTACAACTTAAAACCTGGTTCCTAAATCTCTGTCTTACCATTATATAATCTATCTGATACCTTTTAGTATCTCCAGGGTTCTTCCACGTATACAACCTCCTTTCATGATTCTTAAACCAAGTGTTACCTATGATTAAGTTGTGCTCTGTACAAAATTCTACTAGGCGGCTTCCTCTTTCATTTCTTAGCCCCAATCCATATTCCCCTACTATGTTTCCTTCTCTCCCTTTTCCTACACTCGAATTCCAGTCACCCATTACTATTAAATTTTCGTCTCCCTTCACTATCTGAATAATTTCTTTTATTTCATCGTACATTTCTTCAATTTGTTCGTCATCTGCAGAGCTAGTTGGCATATAAATTTGTACTACTGTAGTAGGTGTGGGCTTCGTATCTATCTTGGCCACAATAATGCGTTCACTATGCTGTTTGTAGTAGCTTACCCGCATTCCTATTTTCCTATTCATTATTAAACATACTCCTGCATTACCCCTATTTGATTTTGTGTTTATAACCCTGTAGTCACCTGACCAGAAGTCTTGTTCCTCCTGCCACCGAACTTCACTAATTCCCACTATATCTAACTTTAACCTATCCATTTCCCTTTTTAAATTTTCTAACCTACCTGCCCGATTAAGGGATCTGACATTCCACACTCCGATCCGTAGAACGCCAGTTTTCTTTCTCCTGATAACGACATCCTCCTGAGTAGTCCCCGCCCGGAGATCCGAATGGGGGACTATTTTACCTCCGGAATATTTTACCCAAGAGGATGCCATCATCATTTAATCATACAGTAAAGCTGCATGTCCTCGGGAAAAATTACGGCTGTAGTTTCCCCTTGCTTTCAGCCGTTCGCAGTACCAGCACAGCAAGGCCGTTTTGGTTAATGTTGCAAGGCCAGATCAGTCAATCATCCAGACTGTTGCCCCTTCAACTACTGAAAAGGCTGCTGCCCCTCTTCAGGAACCACACGTTTGTCTGGCCTCTCAACAGATACCCCTCCGTTGTGGTTGCACCTACGGTACGGCCATCTGTATCGCTGAGGCACGCAAGCCTCCCCACCAACGGCAAGGTCCATGGTTCATGGGGGGGGGGGGGGGGGGGGGGGGGCCATGTGTACATATCAATGTAAAAATGTAAAAAAAAATAAGAGTCTAAGACCTGAGGACAAATCTTCCCCTGACAAGGGCGGTGTAATGACTAAATCATGAAAAGTTGCCACAGAAAATCATTTAAGATAATTAGCTGCAAGCCTTGTAATTTAAGTAGAGGCATACAGTGCGAGCCAATTTTGTCAGTCCATATAGAATGAGTAACTGCTGATTTCACACTCACTGATTGTGAACTGCAGATAAAAAGCAATGCAGTTATGCCACATCTACAAGCAAACAGCCTCAAACGGTGTATACAGAAGCCCGCAAATGACAAGCAAGGCAGAGTTCAAGAATTCCACTGATAGCTGCCTCAGATGAAGGAGCCTGCAGCGGATACTACGTAAGTAAGCATTAAATTCTATTACTCTTGCACACTAAGGAATTTCAAAGTACCTCTGGACTAGGGTTATTGGCTTCCATCATACAGCTATGCCTGTATGTCACTTGCATTATGACGAGTAACTGAACCTAAGAGTTTGATTAGAGCAATAGAATCTGGCACTTCTTTTTTCTGTGGTCTATAATATCCAACGTTACTTTGTATAGCTGAATCTTAGGAAAGTTACAGGCCAGAATGACCTACTGTTCTGGTACTTTATTGAAGAATCTAGTAAGGTCCATCTATGTTTTTACAAACTAGTGTGTGTGTTATTCCACATATTCAATGTTAACATGTCAAAAGCAATAAAAAGCACATCATTACACCATCCCAGAGTATCATTTGACTACCAACAGCATATCTACTTCCTCAGCCTAACATCTCAGTCTTCCTGTACCATCTCAAACCACAGAGACCTGAAGAAACTCAGTTTGACTGCAATGTCATTTCACTCCTGCATGCAGCTGCTCATGTACCAAAGAACTGATTACCAAAACTCCTTCTTTACCTCTGATCTACACTTGAGCTTTTAAGTACGTATGTTGCAACCCATGTTGGGTTACAAGATAAACATACTATTTACCAACAAAAATCACCTAACAGCCGTATGTTTTGAGGATTTATTTTATTTAGACAACCAGTTTTGGCATCTGATTAATGCCATCTTCAAGTCCCTATGCACTCCTTGTACAGGCATCAAATATATCAATACTTGCAAAACTGGAGCCATCAATATCTGGATTCTATGAATTTTTTTTTAATTAATTTACTTAGAAAACTTGTGGTAAAGTCTTTGAAGTAAATGCTCCAAAAATGAATTCACAGAAATCAGATACTGATGGCTCCAGTTACAGTGTATACATGGAATGCATAGGGGCTCACGATGATATTAATGAGATGCTGAATCTGGCTATCTAAATAAAATAACTTTTCAAAACATACGGCTGTTTGGCAATTTTCCTTGGTAAATATCTGACTAGCCACTGTCCCGTCCACAATGGATCAGCAGAGATTGATTAAGAGGAGGTTAGAGTCTAGGGCTTAGCTCCTGTATCATCTCACTTGGTGGGAAATACCTGAGTAGCTGCAAACTGTATCACAAAAATTGGAGTAAAAAAACTAACACCAAGAGTTTACTTTACTGCAGGTGTTTGATATTCCATTATAAAGATTGCTGATGATGGAGCAGTTGGTCAAGTGGTTGAAAGGAATAATTCAGACCTGCTATGCTCTCAATGAGTCTATCATTTGTATGGAGTAAAATGAAAGTGCACCTGCAAGATAAACATATTAAAAATGAGTTAAAAGACTGAGAAGAATCAAAGAGTATACTTGTTAGGATAAAGATTTTCTGTGAGAATGCCTGAGTGATTGTCACAAATTGAGCTAAGGAAGCCCAGACGTTAAGATCACAGTAGGAATTTAACATAGAATGTTTAACAAACTCCAGTATCAAAATCAAGAGTACATACATTGCACTCCTTTCACTATGATGTACAATAAATGGAAGGAAAGGAAAGAAGATTGGGATTAAAAATCCTGTTGACAATAATGTCATAAGAGAAAGAGCACAAGGATGTGGGGCAAAACCCACCATGATCTTTTCAAAGGAAACACTCAGGGATTTGCCTTAACTTTCGGAAACCATAGAAAAACTAACTCTGGACAATCAGATGGGGGTTTGAAATAGTGTCCTCCCAAATGTGAATGTAATACCTGTTGGAAAATCACTGTACATACGTATGTCACCTTTTACTCAGAACAAACATTAATAATTAGTGCTCTGCAAGAGATGAATGGAAACACTAACAGCATCTAAAAAAAGTGTAAATTATCCAATAAAATCAGTAACAAGTTTCTGAGTCTCACATGGAGTTATCTGACATACAATGATTTCCCCAGATCCTCAAATGTGAGGAAATAGCAATTGGTAATGGCCACATACCCCTAAATTGTGTCCAGCATACAGTACACACTCCTGGTAATTTAGTCTAGCAACTTTTCTTCTTTCTTCACATCCAGATACCACAGTAATATTTCACACCAATGTCATTGCAAAGATAAGTTGGTATATACGACCTCTAGCACTTTTGTTATGAGTAATATCCACTGCAAAAACAGGAGAGCACCCATTGGAAAGTCATGCCAGTATCGTGCTCTATACACCCCAGTAAAATTTAGGCAGAGCTTCATTCTGAACTGAATCAACTCTAAAACTTCTGGGTCTTATGGACATTTGCCTTTAAGTTTCTCAGATGTGCAAGATAATATATATATTTACAAATTTTTACTCATAAAAATTATCAAATTCTGAAAACTTAGAACACTATCCCTCATCTGGAGTACATGTTAGTCAAAAACTAGATGTGAACCAAGCAGTTTTTTTTTTTCATAAACTTATTTTTACTACTGTGCCAATGCCACAGTCTTCCTAAAGCAGTTACCATCAATGAAGTACAGTGAAGGAAGAATCTATATATGTGAACAGTAGTTTCCTGACTGGAAGTTCAGGTATTTAAAGATAAATGTCCACACAAAGAGTGCTATGCAGACCTGTAACTGATATATCTCCAATAGCACAGATTTAACATTAAAAATATATTTCCAAAGGATGTGAGGCTGTGAGTTCCCATACATTAATCAGTACATCACAACCAACAGTGACTAGTAATTACAAAGATAAGATACTTGTTTACAACATTAGAAACACTATTCATCCTATTTATTAAAATAGCTAACATTTCTAATTTTTACACTCTGAAGGTGAGATTACAAGACAAATTTCAGTATATAAGCAGTTAAATTATGTAGCTGCATTAACTGTACCATCAACTATAGTTACAAAAGTTTTCGTAACAGAAGTTAGAAATATGATAAAATCGTAAGGTCCACTTGGAAATGAGCACAGAATTTTGATCTTTCTGAATAACGAGTTCCTCCTCTGGCAGATAAAAGGTTATGGGAATATTGGTGCACCAATTATTCCGTCTACATGAAATTTGAGGAAATCAAGGAAAACCTCAAATCTGCATGGTTGCATGGCACTCTGAGCTCTATTCCTCTGAAACAGAAGTCCAAAGCTTTCAGTACTGTGTTACCTTACTTGGCAGACAGTGAAAACATGAAGTGGTTTATGGAGATGTACAGGACATAAGGTTAAGAGGTATTTGAATAGTTCTTTTACACTTTGGATCCGAAAGAATGCATTCTTAAATTTAGGTGCCTGAGACATTTAGTGGTCACATTCCAGTACATCTGGAAAGTATACTAGCGTACTTATATGTACTTGTTTGGATAAATATTTTTCTCTGGGCATGTCTGAGGGACTTTATGTTGCAACTTAAGCTAAAGGTTTTCTTCCATTCTTCAGTTTTTACGGTTCTGTATTCAATTTGCTGTTTTCCATTAAATGACAGTAGCTATGTTGAGATAATACCTATAAATCAGTATGTTAAATACAAGAAAAGTCAGAGTTGCTGGAATACAGTAAAGTTATCAAAGGCAATGATGGAAAGTTGTGAGTTCTCAGCATCAGTTAATACATCACAACCATCCAAAACAGAAAAATTGTAGGGTAGAACAGACCAATGGCAATTGTCATCCTCTTCCCAGTTCTAGAAGTGTTCAATGAAATAAACTTATAATTTTGAATCTGCAGCCACCGACAAACATTCCATAATCATCAACATTACAGCAGAAACTGGGACACTGCTGTACCAATGAGAGATCAAACTGAAATATGTTTGTGTTAGCACACATAAAACTTTTGCCTGCACTTCATTAATGAAAAATTTTAACACATTATAGTACATGCAAAAGCATGGTTTAGCAAAAATTAAATTACAATCAGATCATAAATAACAGCAATTAAAATATTTTTATAATAATAATAATAATCCTGTATAGTGGAGTACCACACATTTTCCTCATACTCCACCTATATGGACTAAAAATGGACTCTATTCTTAATCTATACAACCAACATATGAACACGATACACTGAATTATGACTGCACAGTGCTTATCTGAACTAGTCATAACTCATTTTTAAACAAACATATGCCTGAATTTTGCTTTCACTCAATATAGTTTCACTGTTTCTTTCTATGAGCTATCTTTTCTACATGTTGTACTGCTTACAGACTGTATTCAAGCAATGCAACAAACTAGAAATGCTGTCTTCATTTAAATGTTACAGACTTCATGCAGCCACACTGTAAGTTAAAAACTGATTTTTCCTTTCTACTGGGTGTCCTGGTAATACATAAAATGGCTATCACTTTAATGAAAACTATACGTGTATAGCCATAAACTGGATTATCTATGAATTTTCAAAGCTGTAAAACTTGGCAGTGAATTTAATAATTTTTCACATGCATACCAGTACTCAATTACAAAGACTTGTGTGGGCATCATAAGCATGATTATTACTTACACCTTATAGTTCAAAGTCGTCTCCAGCTGACAGAGCCGAAATCTAAAATTAGATACTTTCAGCCACACAGTCATTCATCACCCTGTAAAATCTTATTACACTAGTTGAGGTATGGTTATCTAGAAATGACAGTAAACGGGCTAAATTATTCCACTGCACTTATTCTCTCACTTTGACCTGTGAGAACGTTTTACACACTAACTAAAATAATGCATACAATTTGTTTTCATTCTTTGCTGCTCACTCCTGCTCCTACAAACTTAAAAATCCTGTTTTTCATTAAGAGTCTAACAGTTTTTAGAAATTACTGCAAACCATTCTTCTTTTGTGATCGTAGAATTTTTATTTTCTCATTACTGTTTTCAAGTCGCCTAGTGACACATCATCAGACGGTGCAGTCCTAAGTGATTATTGTTTGAACAATCATTAATAACTGTACTATCTGATGATGAGGCACTAGAAGATTTGCTATCGAATCGACTTAATGCCAGATCGTCACATTGGCTGCTCTTCTCTATGAAACGGTTACACTTATCGTCTAAAAAGCTATGTCGCGTGCTGCGGTATGCGGGGACACTAAAACCACCACAGTAAAACACAGAAGAAGCTTCTAAGTTGATGTAATAGCCAGAAAGAAGCAGTACAATTCAAGTTTTAGTTATCGATTATTGACTTTTTAGCCAGCTTTTGTGCCTTGGACATGAGCTAGGACCTTACGATTTTGCATGAAGGGAGGTCTAGCAGCCACATTGCACGGGTGAAAGTGAAAAGTGTTCATATGTAGTACAAACGTGAGAAATCCGCATGTTTTCGTCATTTGCTATCGAAGCGACTTAATGCCAGATCGGCACATTGGCCGCTCTTCTCTATGAGACGGTTACACTTATCGCCTGCAGAGCTATGTCGCGTGCTGCAGTATGCGGAGACACTAAAAGCACCATAGAAGAACACAGAAGAAGCTACTTAAAAAAAAAAAAACAACCTCCAACCTCCGCCACACACTGTCAGGTGACTTGCGGAGTATGGATGTAGATGTAGAAAAAAAAGCTTGAAATCAGCAATGGGAAAATAAAATTCTACCATTATGAAAAGCAACTGGTTGAAACCACTTCTGAAAATCTTTATTCATCAAAGTTGCAGTGTTTCACCTCTCCACAATATATATGTTTTATTTATGTCTGTTCTTTTTACAGAAACGTTTTCTTCTTCTTCAAAGGGTTGTTATATCTTAGTGTTTCCCAGCAGTGTTATTCATCATCCATTTGGCCATTTTCTACTTTCCCCAATGGACTTCATGATATTCACTGAACTATTCTATAACTTATAGCTTTGTTACACAAGTTTTCATTCCCTGTCTGAAGCATTCTCATGATCCCTTATTCCATCAATAAATGTTTTACTCTAATTCCCTGCAGATTTTTAAACACCTGTAAGTTAATATCAGTTTTTGTTTGAACAAGAAACAAGGACTGATGCTCCAACTTAATTTTTGCAAATGTATTCCTACACTACAAAAATCCACAACTTTACCAGAACTGAAAATTCAGATAAATATATTTCTCCCAACGAGAAACCAGTTAGTTGAGACAGTCACTGCAGGATGTTTGGCTTTGTTGACGGAGCCACAACCTCACCTCTGCTTGCACCAAGTCAGGATGACATAGTAGTAAGCATCCATAGCATAATTTTTGCAAATGTATTCCTACACTACAAAAATCCACAACTTTACCAGAACTGAAAATTCAGATAAATATATTTCTCCCAACGAGAAACCAGTTAGTTGAGACAGTCACTGCAGAATGTTTGGCTTTGTTGACGGAGCCACAACCTCACCTCTGCTTGCACCAAGTCAGGATGACATAGTAGTAAGCATCCATAGCAGAGAACAAACTGAAAAATTTGAAAGCAAATAAATCACCAGGTTGAGATGGGGCCCCAATCCAGTTTTACAAGGAGTGCTCTACAACACAGGCCCCTTCCCTGGCTTGCACTTATTGTGAATCCCTTGCCCAACATATAGTACCATGTGACTGGGAAAAAAGCACACATGACTCCAGTATGTAAGAAGTGTAAAAGAACAGACCTGCAAAGTTACATACAAATACCCTTAACTTTAGTTTGCTGCAGAACCCTTTAACATATTCTCTGTTCGAATATAATAAACTTTCTTGAGACTGAGAATGTTACGTCCATGAATCAGCATGGTTTTAGAAATTATTGCTTATGCAAAACTCAGCTTGTCCTTCCCATGGAATCATGGATGAAGGGCAATGGGCAGATTCCATATTTATAGATTTCCCGAAAGCATTTGACACTGAGCCCCATTGCATACTGTTAATTAAGTTATGAGCATATGCATTAAGTTCACAGATATATGAGTGGCTCGAAGACTTCTGAAGTAACAGAAACCAGTATGTTGTCCTCCACAGCAAATGTTCATCAGAGACAAGTGTATTGTCAGGAGCGCTTCAGGGTAGTGTGATAAGAATGATGTTGTGCTCTATGTACATAAATGATTTGGCAGACAAGGTGGGCAGCAATCTGGGATTGTTTGCTGATGATGCTGTAGCGTACGGTAAGTTGTCGAAGTTGAGTGTCTGTAGGGAGATACAAGATAACTTACATAAAATTTCTAGTTGGTGTGATGAATGGCAGTTAGCTCTAAATGTGAAAAATTTAATTTCATGCAAATGAGTAGGAACAATGAACATGTAATTTCCAGTTACAGTATTCCTAGTGTCCTGCTTGACATAGTCAAGTCACTTAAGTATCTGGACGTAACATTGCAAAGTGATATGAAATGGAACTAGCATGTGACAACTATTGTAGGTAAGGCACATTGTTTACTTCCGTTAATTGGGAGAATTTTAGGAAAGAGTAGTTCACCTGTAAAGGAGACCACATATAGGACACTGATGCAACCTATTCTTGAGTACTGCTGATGTATTTAGGATCCGTACCTGGTTGGATTAAAGGAAGACATCAAAATAATTCAGAGACAGACTGCTTGATTTGTCACCAGTAGGTTCGAAAAACACATAGGTGTTACAGAGATGCTTTGGGAGCTCAAACAGGAATCCCTGGAGTGAAGGTGACATTCTTTTCGAGAAACACTATTGGGAAAATTTACAAAACCAGCCAGCGTTTGAAGCTGACTGCTGAATGATTCTACTGCCACCAACTTACATTGCGCATTAAGGATCACAAACATAAGATTTGAGAAACTGGGCCTCATATGGAGACATACAGACAATCTTTTTCCCCTCATTCTATTTGCGAGTATAATAGGAAAGGAAATGTCTAGTAGTGGTACTGGCAAGTCAATTCTGAGAAAACAATTCTTCTGATCCTACTACATGCAATTAATGCAAAATGTTATTGCTCATTTTAGAGCATGCCGATACATTAGTCCACACTTAGCAATAATATAAAACTGCTAGCTCGTCAATATATCTGCACCCAAGACTGGAAAGCTGCACTCGTCACACAAATACCTAAAAAAGGAAATAGGAGTAATCCAATGAATTACAGACCCATATCACGAACGTCAATTTGCAGTAGGATTTTGGAACATATATTACGTTCAAACATTATGAATTACCTTGAACAATATGATTTATTGACAAATAGCCAATGTAGATTCTGAAAACATTGTTCTTGTTAAATAATTGGCTCATTATTCAATATGACGCCATATTTTTAGATTTCCAGAAAGCTTTTGACATCTTACCTCACAAGCAACTTCTAATCATATTGTGTGTCTATGGGCTATCATCTCAGTTGTGCAACTGGATTTCTGATTTTCAGTCAAAAAGGTTACAGTTCATTTTCTGTCAAAAAGGTTACAGTTCATAGTAACTGAGGGAAAGTCATAAGAAGTAATATCTGGTGTTCTCCAAAGAAGTGTAAAGGCCCTCTGCTGTTCCTGATCTACAGAAATGATTCAGGACAAGCCTGTTCACTGATCTGCTCATACGAGCGGGCTTGCGCTCAATCCTCAGCAGTGACCAACTGTCCAGCTCACAGGGGAAGAATATGGGAGAGCAGAGGGAATTGGAACAAGGCAGCATGGCACAAGGAACTGTTGTCAACAAGTCTATTCTATGATGCTAGCAGTTCTACAGAGATTTAATACTTAATGGTGCCTTGTTAATGTCTACCATGGCAAATTTATTTCCTAAGACTGTTGCACTGATGAAAAATGACAATGAAATAAAACTTAAATTTCTTTCAATTGCTGAGGCAAGGAACATGCAGCAGCTACATATGAAACATGATATTTGTTGTGAATGATGTAGCCTTATGATGAATATCATTTTAGGAAAAAGTTCAAAACATCGACTTATAGTTCATAACAGTTTTATTCACATTTTAAACAAAGAAACACTTCATCTCAATGAATATTACTTATTTCACTTTCACTAAAGCATCAATGTTTGGTACCACTTTCTGAGCACTGATAATTCAATCAATGTTTAGTGCCACATTCTGATCACCGCTAATTCAAAGATAAGCTTTTAAACAGAGGTCAGTCAGTGAGCTTCTGTGGGTAGATTCCATTCTCTTTATTGGGGGGAAAACTGTTCGCACAAATATGCAGGTCCAAACATCAACATTATTGTAGTTGCAAACCTCTGAAGTTGTGAAAATTTATGCCACAGAAATTTTTTTATGCAAGCCCACAAGACTTATTTTATTATGAAACTTATCACTCAATTGGCCTGTCACATTGCAGGTCTACAAGTTCTAACTGCAACTAGCCGTCCTGCACTGATGTACTGTAAATTGATACCAGTGTGTCTAACCTTTGTTTTGAAGTTTCTAAACTGGCCACAATTCTGCTTTTCATCAAGCTGCTCTGCAATTATGTATATTCTGTGTATATTCACTTGCATTTAAAACAATGGCAAACTTAACATATTATCATTCCTCTGAAGACAGTGCACTGAACTTCCCCTGCACTACATAATGACATCTGACAGCCACATTTTAGCATGAGTGCTCATTACTCAGGTGATGAGATAGCTGTCTAGCTGCCCCCTGAATGGGACTGATTAAGGAGACAATCCAAGCAGCTCTCTTTAATTCTTGGCATATGACACTATCAGTTACCATTCTGTCACCTTATCTGATGATCAAAACCAATTGAAAATTTATTCAGACAAGATATCCGAATTGTGAAAAAAATCGGCAGTTAACCACAAATAATGAAAAGTGTGAAGTCTTCAACACGCACACTAAAAATAAACCAGTAACTTTTGGTTAGAAGATAATCACAAAAATATAAAGACTGTCAATTCATGAAATACCTACAGATAGCAATTAGGAACAACTTAAATTGGAATGATCTCACAGATAATGATGTGGAGAAGGTGAATGGAAGACTGCAGTTTATTGGCAGAAAACGTGGAAGATGCAACAAATCCACTGATGATACTGCCTACACTACGATTGTCTATCCTCTGTTATAGTATTGCTGTGTGGTACCTTACCTAATGGATAGGATTGACAGAGGACATCAAAAAGTTCAATGATTGGCAGATCATTTTGTACTATTATGAAATAGGGGGAGGAGAGAGCAATACATACAATACACGAACTGGGGTGGCAATCATAAAAAAAAGGCATTTTTCACTGTGGCAGTGTCTTCTCAAGAAATTTCAGCTACCAACTTTCTCCTCAGAGTGCAAAAATATTGGTTGGCACCCACCTATATAGGAAGAAATGAGCATCAATTAGAATAAATCGGAGCTTGCATAGTAAGATTTAAGTGTTCGTTTCTCCCACGTGCTGTTTGAGAGTGGAACACTACAGAAATAGATTGAAAGTGGTTCAATGAACCCTCTGCAGGCACTTAATTGCGAATTGCAGAGTCATCATGCAGATGTAGGTGTAGGTGCAGGTGAAGACTGTGAAACACAGTAATGCATTTTAAATGTTAATATGATTAACTGGACTATTAAATAATAAACAATATTCACAGTGTGACCTCACAACTACACTTCACTTGTCAAACTGCACATAAAATCCTACCAGACCAACTCACCAATAAGAGAAAAATAAATGTAATGTTTTAAGTAGCTAACAATGTAATGAAAGGTTAAAAAAATTAATATTCACCTTCATAACAACCAAGAGGATAACACCCAATTACAGTCACATCAGATGAAGTCAAGTCGTTTCCGTGTCATTTCACTGAAGTGTTATAGCTGTGGTAAAAAAACAAAAATAAAAAAAAATTGCTTGACTTCTTCTGAATAAAGTTTTACTACTGGGTGATAAGATGCGTGTCTCCATGTGCCATTATTTCTATTAGCAACAATGTTTGTAATTTCTAATGTTAAAATTTGTTCATCTATAAATATAGTATAATGTAGTTTCATTACATGGTATATAACTACATAATAACCAGCAGTTATGAACAGCAGCCAACTTCTGTGTCAGTATTATGTTTGCTGAGAAATTCTTTCTAGACAATGATCACAAACTTTCTATGACAACTGAGTTATTTCACATCAGCATGGAAAGAACATCTACACTCATACCCTATGCACAACAGTGAACAATTTGGACTTGTCAGTTTGACCACAGGGAACTTTAAACTTCTTTATTCAAGCTGGGTTACCACCTGATATTAGTAATGAATGTATCTCATAATATGTTGGGAGCCTGTCATGAGCAAATGTCACGTAAAAGGGCCTCCACACATTCCACATTTATTGACAACACTAGTTTGTCAAACCTTCAATATATTGAACTCATCAGTAATATTAGCAAAAATTGTCAGCTGACAATATGGTCTTACAATGTTAAGATGTCTAACACCCAAAAGAGAGAGAGTGCTGCAGTTACATTAGCTATAGCTTGCACACAACAGAAGACAGTGGAAAAAAGGAAATGTGTCTGAGAACGGTTGGAAAAAAAAGGAGCGGTTTGTCTCATGTTACATTACTAACCAATCAAAAACACGGACTCTGAACCCGAAAGATTTCATAAAAAATATTTTCCTATGAGTCCTGTAGCGTACAAGTAATTAATATTGTTACTGGATAAAATAGAGGCACAAAATATGTTAATGGGAGAGGGAATCAAAGTTGACAAGAGATTAGGAATAACTTTGACACTTCTGGTGACAGGAAGAATTCTCGAAGTTTAGTTCTGTATATCAGCAATCACAATTAGTAAAATTCTATGTAAACCTGTGGAGCAGATATATCTGCCTGGCAAGAATATGTTCTAGAAATTAATGTAATACTTTCTTTTACATTTTATAATAATTTGTTGAAACTGACAAATATTTTGGAGCCCTCCTACTAGGCGTTGCAGGTATATGTTGTACCTACTTTTCGCAGCAGAATTTTTTTCCCCAAACTCATGTAATTCACCAATCCATACCAGATTTTCAAAATCATAAGGTAAGCAATGCCACATAGAATCTTCTGTTGACCATCCTGAAATGTTACATACGATTACCCTCACATTGGTCTATTAAAACTGTTTTGTGCTACAAGACTGCTTGAAAAATTGAATCTGAGGTACGATATGCAAAAAAGCTAACTGAAAACAAACAGAGTACACTAATGGCACATGGCTCATCCATGAAGCTCTGTCAATATATGAAAGGAGAATATTGTCAAACTGTCAACACATGATGTTATACATCAATGTAATGACAATAGTGAATATTTTGAGTGTCATCAAACTGTTCATTAATATTTCTAGTATTGACAATATGTAAATACATGCTCTCAGACTGATAGTTTGACGATGATATTGTACACGTAAGGGCCCCTTAATAGGCCACAAACAGTCCCTGCTTCTAAAAGTGAAGAGTTATTGTAAGACTGTTAGTGGAGTGAAAGTCCTAATTTTCCCCTTCAGTAAGTCATTTTTAGGATAATTATGATGAAATATTTTGCCATTTTCTGTAGAGTGCCTTTCAAAATTGTCTGCAAGAATTTCCATTCGATATAGCTGACACATGATACCATCTTACCTTTGCATGGCTTTTTCCTCCAAAATGCTTCCACACAGCTGTGACTTCTGAAATGTTGGAATGTGTGAACACACTTCACTGAGGTGATCAAATGATCACAATCAAACACCTCATTGCACAATTGGACGTCTTTGGTGATAGTGCTGACACACTTGTCCACCAATTGGGATACCCAAAGTTGTGTGCCCGCTGGCTTCCTCACCACCTAACAGAAGACCATACAGAGCAACATAGGACAATCTGTGCAGAATGTGTGTTACAAGAATTATTGTGACAATTTTTTTGTCAAACAATATGGTTGGTTGGGTGGATTGGAGACGGGACAAAACTACATGGTCATCAGTCCTTCCGACCTTGGTATAACTAAAACCGATAAAACCTCACACTATAAGAGGGAAATACAATGGCCGTAAAATTACAAACTATTGACAGAGAAGGAAGGCAGAAGAAGAGAGGAGGGAAAGAAAGTGACTAATGACAGGGACATGAAAGAAGCAGCGCAGGTGGACAAGATAGACACTCAAGATAAAACAGAACCCATAAGGAAAGGAGTGGGAAGGCAGAGGGCAGAGTGAACCACCAAGCCCACTCGAAGCCAGTCCAATCGGGGTGAAGGGGGCAGCAAGACGGCCTGCCATCCCCTCCACCCACCGATAAGGTAGAATCTCCCACCCTTAAATAAAGCGATAAAAACCTCCACCACAAAGAAACTGTAAAACGAGATCATCCACTGAGGCATTGTCAGCTAACGCCAGGGGCAGCGAGTCAAGAAAGCTAAGAGTCCGTCACAGGGCAGTTAAGTTGGGACAGTCCAGAAAGAGGTGGACAACAGTCAACATTGATCCAGAACAACAGAGAAGGGGTCCTCACAACGGAGGAGATAACTGTGAACCAGCCAAGTATGGCCGATCCAGAGCTGGCAAAGGATGACAGAGGCCTTATGAGAGGCTCATAAGGAAAATCGCCACAGTTGTAGAATCCTTGATCGCCCTGAGCTTGTTCAGCGAAGAAAGAGTGTACCATTCTGCATTCCAAAATCCCAAAACCTGATGATGTAATGCCAAATAAAGGTCTATTTCTGGAATGCCAATAGCAAGAGATGGCCTGTTAGTAGCTACTTTAGCCAGTCGATCGGCAAGTTCATTGCCAGGGATCCCAATGTGGTCTGGGGTCCACATGTAAACCACTGAGCATCAACGTTGATCAAGGACGGAAAGGGATTCATAGATAGCTATGACCAACGGGTGGTGAAGGAAGCTTGCAAACTGCTCAATGAGTCGCTAGAGATAGTGAACGACAGTCCTGAGCAGAAACAGACATGGTCCAGCGTGTGCAAGATGGCTACCAATTCTGCAGTAAAAACACTGCAGCCATCTGGCAAGGAACAAAGTTCCGTGTGTCTTGCATAGGTGTAAGCAAACCAGTGTGACCAGCAACCATGGAGCCATCAATATAAATCACTTCTGAACCCTGGAATGAGCAGAGGAGACAGTAGAATTGGAGGTGAAGGGCCTCTGGAAGGACAGAATCCTTTGAACTGATGGAGAGATCAAGACAGAGCTGTGGCCGAGACGCACACCACAGAGGGGTACGTGCGCGAGTGGAGAAAAGTAGCAGTAAAGGGAAGTACTGGAGCTCAGGAAAGAGCGACTGAATGCGGACAGCCATGGTAAGCCCACATCGAGGCCGCCGCCGCAGGAGGTCGATCTCTGTGTCTGGATAAAGGAGTGCATAATTAGGGTACTTGGGGTGCAGCGAATGCAGAGTATGTAAGACATCAGCTGTTGGCGCAAAACTCGCAGCGATGGAATCCCCACCTCTGCGAGAAGGCTAATCAAGAGGCTAGTCTGGAAGGTACCAGTCGCAAGTCGTACCCCACAATGGTTGATGGGGTCTAGTACCTGCAATGTCGAAGGTGACGCAGAACCATAGACAGGACTCCCATATTCTAAGCAAGACTGGACCAGCACTTCGTACAATCGCAGTAGAATAGAGCAGTCTGCTCCCCAGGTGGTATCGCACAGACACCTGACGTAACCACCACGTCCTCTTCAGCTGACGAAGAGGAGGGAGCCATGTCAACCAGGCATCAAAGACCAGACCCAAGAAGAGATGGATGTCCACCAGCTCGAGGGATTGGCCATCGATGAACAGGTATGAATGGGGATGGACTGTACAGCAATGGCAGAAATGAATAACACACAACTTGACCACCGAAAACCAAGGGAGAGAGCCCAAGATCGCGCCCCCGGTAGATTGCCCCCTGTGGATGGCATTCTGCAGTGCCCATGATGGAGGAAGCAACATAAATACAAAAATCATCAGTATACAAAGAGGAGGACACTGTCGGCCCAGCAGCTGCCACCAGTCCATTAATGGCTAAGAGAAAGAGAGGGACGCTCAGCATGGAAACCCTGTGGAACTCCATTTTCTTGCCGATGCGAAGTGCTGTAGGAGGAACCAACTTGGACCTGGAAAGAGCAACAAGAAAGAAATTTATGGATAAAAACAGGCAGAACACCACAAAGCCCCATTTGTGGTGAGTATGTGGTGGCACCAGGTGGTGTCATTGACTGTATGCAGGTCAAAGGAGACTGCAATGAGGTGTTGCCAATGGGCAAAAGCCGACCAGGTAGCAGACTCCAGGTGGACCAAGTTATCCACCATAGAGCAACCACAGCAAAAACCACCTTGAGTTGATGACATAAGGTCATGGGATTCAAGGATCCAGAACAGCCGCCGACTCACCCGGTGTTCAAGGAGCTTGCAGAGGGTGTTGGTAAGGCTAACTGGACGGGAGCTATCCAACTGAAGATGCAGTTTTGCAGGCTTCAACATTGGAATAACAATGCTATCCTGCCACCGGATAGGAAATAAACCCTCACTCCACAGACTCTTGAAAAGTGTCAGTATACGATGGTGGCCAGCCACCAATAAGTGTTGGAGCATTTGGTTATGAATCCGATGCGGTCCGGTCCGGTCCAGGAGCCATGTCGGGACAAAGGGGCGAGGGCGCTGGTGAATTCCGACTCACTAAATGGGGCATTATAAGGCTCCAAGCAGCAAGGAACAAAAGACAAAGGCAGTCATTCCGAGCACTCTTTCAGGAGGAGTCGATGCAGAGGCTTGGGCAAAGTGTTGAGTGAAATGCTCTGCAACAAAGTCCCATTGGGTAAGGAAAACACCACACACAGAAATTCCAGCAATGACAGTGGGAGGACAATGGCCAAAAATTCGCCCGAGTTTCACCCAGACTTGGGAAGAGGGGGTGCGCGGTCCTACGGCAGCCACATACTGTTACAAGCAAATCCGTTTCTGAAATTTGATGAGATAATGGGCCCAGGCACAGAATCATTTAAAAGACCAGAAGGAGAGCAGTAGAAAGATGCCGCTTGAAGTGTTGAAGAGCACGGCGGCAGTCTTTTATGGCCACAGCAATTTCTGGAGTCCACCAAGGGACCATCTTCCAACGGGGGGAACCCAAGGAAAAAAGGATGGCTGAAACAGCTGCAGAAAGAATGGCGGCAGTCAAAGTCTGTATAGACTCATCAATACTGCTGTGTGGTAGTACAGGGGGGAAGATAGCAGAGGAGAAGGCACCCCAAACAGCTTTAGAGAAGGCCCACCTAGGAGGGTGATGGAGCGAGATACACTGAAGGAAGGTCAAAACAATCGGGTAATGATCACTCCCACATAAGTCATCGTGGACACCCCACTGAATGGAGGGAAGAAGGCCGGGACTGCAGATGGAGAGGTCAATGGCAGAGAAACTGCCCTGTGCAAAACTAAAGTGTGTGGGAGCACCGGTGTTTAGTAGATAGAGGTCAAGTCCTGCCACAACAGCTTCAACTGTCCTCCCCAGGGCAGCAGTCGTGTGACTGCCCCAAAGAGGGTTGTGGGCATTAAAAACCCCTAGAAGCACGAAGGGAGAAAGAAGTTGTTCAATAAGGGTGGTTAGGGCAAGGGATGTGGGCAGCCTGTCAGGCAGGAGGTAGGGACTGCAGATTATGATTGGAGTGAGCAGATGGACCCTGACAGCAATTGCTTCCAGAGTGGTTTGGAGGGGAATCCATTTACTACCAATGACCTTACGAGCCAAGGTGCAAACACCACCAGAAGCCCGCAAGGGACCAATTCGGTTCTGACAGAGAGTGGAACCCACACACAATGGGTGAGTAAGAATTGATAAAATGGGTCTCCTGGAGAATAATGCAAGCAGCAGAGTGGGAGGAAAGAAGGGGCTGCAACTCCAGGAGGTGACACAAATTCATTACAATTCCAATGGAGGATTCTCAAGCTGGAGTCCAAATGGGAAGTGGATGGGCAGGAGCCAGTCACGCCACCGAATCGCCATCCATCACCGATAAGGATGGGGAAATGTCCATACAGGTGGGGTCAGACTATTGGTTCATTGGCTAGAGGAAGAGAAGGTAGCATCTCAGGGGGTACCGCAGGGGCCTTGCCCTTGTTCTTGTGTTTCTGCTTCTTCTCTTGTGAAGGAAGAGAAGGGCAGACTGCAGCAAGGTCAGGCACAGAATTACACCTGACAATCAGCGGCTGCCAAAGAAGGGGAGTGCTTCTCTGGTGGGGGAGGGGGAGCAGCACCTGAAGGGGTGGGTATGGGTATTGATAGGGAGGTAGAAGGAGAGTGGGAAGGTGTGGGGTGAATGGGGCGGGGCTGGGAAGAGGAAGGGGTAGCAGGGGGAAGGGACATAACTGAAGCAAAAGTAGAAATTATAGTCACGGGATGGAGCCGACCATACTTTTGACAACCCTCAGTGTACGTCGATCTAAGGTCTGGTACGCTTGAATCCATCCTTCTTTCACATACACTGGGCATGCTGGTGAGTGTGGAGGATGCTGTGCACTACATTTTACACACACTGGCTGGAGAGCACAGGCACTCCCCTCATGAAGGGGGCACCCACATTCATCGCAGAGGGAATCATGGGTGCAGCAAGAAGACGTGTCGAAAGCGTAAGCATTTAAAGCAATTCATGGTGGTGGAATGTAAGGTTTTTCATCACACCGATACACCATCACCTTGACTTTCTCTGGGAGGGTATCTCCCTCAAAGGCCAGAATAAAGGCATCTGTATTGGTGCAATTGGTTTTAGGGCCTTGTACATGGCAGAAAAATCAAACTCCTCGCCCCTCGAGGTTTGCACGGAGCTCCTCATCAGTTTGGAGAAAAAGATACCAGTGGAAAATTATGCCCTGCATCGAGTTCAAAAATTGGTGGGCAGCAACAGAGACTGGGATGTCACCGAAATGGTCACAAGCACGCAGGGCTTCAGATTGGGCAGCAGAACATGTCTTTATGAGCAAGGAACCGGACTGCATTTTACTCAAGGATTCCACTTCGCCATACTTATCTTCAATTGTCTCCACAAAAAACAAAGGCTTGGTCGTGGAAAAACTTTCACCATCTATCCTGGTACAAACCAGGTACCGAGGGAAAGGTTTCAACTGAAGCCAGCAAGCTTGACCATCTTCTCAGGGGGTGGCCAGGGAGGGGAAGGTCGAAGGATCAGAAGGAATGTCATGTCGTCTACCAAACTTAGAGACGGCCACAAAATGGCCAAGATGTTGATGCTTTTGTCGCTTCATGTGCAAGGCATCAACCCTAGCACCATCCACTCTGACCAGGGGCTCGCCCTGTGGGCGCCATCCAGCCACAGCAAAGGGCTCTCTGGCACAGTGACCATTGCCGGGAGTTCTGATGCCCCAAAGTGATGAGCATCGACTCCTTGGCATACACAAGGCATTAACAGCTCAGGTACTAGCAGTGTGATCCCTGTGTTGTCAGGGGGCTCAGCCAAGTGGGCACTTAACAGCCCCACCACACAGTCTGGCTGGTGACCTAGCAGGAAGGGGGCCAGGGTGCAAGGCAAAAAGGGAGGGGAGGGGGAGAGGAACCTGCACCATGGAAACTAGTTTGAAAGTTCATCCCAAAATGGCTCACACTATATGGAAAACATTGGAAATGAAGTTCAAACCCCAAGGGGAGCAAAAATGCTGAAAAGGAGATGGAAACAGCCAACCAAACAATAGCACATACCAAAAGCAAGTAGAGTGGCACCACACCACCTCTCCCCATAAGAAAAAGTTCAAAGCCACACCCTCAACCGGTCAAGTCATGGCAACAGCCTTCTGGGACTAGGAAGGCATTATTCTGTTTGACATCTTCTCTCAGATCTCAAAAGTGGTTATCATCAGTTAGAAGCAGCACTTGAGGATAGGTCATGGACAACATTTACCATGCCATGCAGACGTTATAAGTATCAGAAGACACCATCTGGTTTTAAAAAATGCACCTGCTGCTTTTCAGCACTTATTACATGGGTTTTAAGAAGGTTAAAGCCTAAGACCCGTATAGTCTATTTGGATTAGTCTTGTCTCACAGAAGCAATTCAAAATATTCCAGTACCATGGATGACCAAACGGATATAGTCTGTCAGTTTGTGCAGCTACTATATAAATTCATTAAGGATTTCACAAAAATAGCCAAACCTTTGAACAGATTATTCTGAAAGGGCATAAAGTTTCAGTGGACAAAGGACTAACAGCTAGCAGTTGAGGAACTGAAGGAGGCATTTATTTCGAATCTTGTGTTGCTTTTTCCAAATTTTAAAGAGAGTTCATCCTCACTTCCAATGCTTCTAATGAGGCAATTGGCTGTATCTTGGGTCAGATATTTATGGATGGGAACACCCAGTAATGTATGCTTCAAGGCAAAGTAAGCTGGACCATAATTATTCAACAACTGAAAAGGAAATGTTAGCAGTCATATACGGTATTTGCATATGTCTGGTGTTACTTGTATAGCAGGAGACTAAGTTGTGCCAGATCACATGTAACTGAAATGGTTGCTTGGTCTAAATGACCCATCTAGTCTCAACATGTTGGGCTCTCTAGCTTAGCGAGTTTGATGATGAGGTTGTCCATAAGCAAGGCAGAAAACACACAAATGTGGACACAGTAAGTCTTACAGTAGCCATGTTGAGGATATTAGGCAAGAGTGTGTTAGAATGACAACAAGCACAAGCAGAGGATAAAGTTTGTTAGTCTTTTAAGTCACAGCTGCATTTTTATCATACACAAGGATTTTTTGGGCAAGGTCATGAAATGTGGACCACATGTTGTGATCCTAGCAGTTTTTCAAAAGGAAGTGTTAAAAAAAGCGCATGACCATGTGTTGTCGGGTCATGGTGGCCAACGAGCAATAGATAGGTGTGTCGCAGAATAGTTTTGATAGAGCAATAGGTAGCGCGACATGAAGCAATATGTGAGACTGTGTACTGTGCACACAGAAAATCCCTCTGCACAGGTTACCAGAGGCATCGAAGGCAATTCAGATGCTTAGCTCAACATTTGCGGATCATATAACTGAACACCTGGATGGAATAACTACATGCTTGTGGTCATAGACCATTTGCCATGCTTTCTGGTAATGATAGTAGTTCCACACCAAGATGCCAATACTGTGGCCCAAGCATTAGTTAAAAGTTGGATACCAATGTTTGGAGATTGCGATACCTTAGTCATGGATGAAGGTACAAACATAGTTGCAGAACTTATGAAAAAGCTATGCTATGTGTTGCATATTCGGAAGTTACAAACTAGCTTGTCAACCCTCAAACCAATGACAGGATGGATTATGTCCATAACACTATTTTTAAAATGATAACCTTTTACGTGAACACTAGACATGACAAATGGGTACCGATCTTCCACATGTTGTTTGCGTGTACAACTCAGAAATTCATATGGGAACAGGCACATCACCCCTTGAGGTAGTGGATGGGACGATGAAGCTGTCCGCTTGGACCAAATTATGAATCTGTGAAGCAGTTTGGGAGAAGAATATGAGAGGTGTAGAGAAATGTACAAAAGGCAAACACAAAGGCTCTGAAATGTCAGGAACAGCCGAATAGGTGCCTGGCAGACTACAACAGCATCTTGTAGGGCATTGGGTATCTGTCACTAATCCCAATAGACCAAAGGGAAAGGTGAAGAATTTCTGATCAAATATCACGGACCATATCAGGTCACGGAGATCCCTTCACCACATAACGTAAAGGTACAGGTTCCTAATAAAATTTCTGTTGTGCATGTCAATCAGGTGAAACCATTTGAGGGTATCATGGATGTGGTAACACAATTATCTGCAACTGACCTGGTATGAAAATGTGCAGTAGGGAGAATGAAGGAACATCTAATGGTTAGACAGTTCAAGGCACAAGACATGCCTTATGCTCTGAAGCCATAATTTAAAAAAGTTCAAATGTCTCTGAGCACTATGGGACTTAACATCTTAGGTCATCAGTTCCCTAGAACTTAGAACTACTTAAACCTAACTAACCTAAGGACATCACACACATTGTTTTTAATAAATGAAAAGCACCAGTTTTTGTTTTGTTTTTGATTCTAGTTTATATCTGTCATTAGCTAATCATTTTGGAAGGAGGGAGGTGATGGACAGCTTCTTTCCTCAGGTAGTGACTTGCAGCAGGAGGTACTGTTTATTTCGGATATTAGGGAAGCTCATGTTGTTATGCCAGAAGCACATCTGGAGAACTGCACTCAAGGGATTATTGTTGACAGTCTAGATATACTGACAAAGAGTGATATGTAAACATTTGAAGTGAATATGTTTTTATGGAAAATGAATGAGACAAGCTATGAAAAAGAAATCTTGCCCACACGGGCTTACTTTTAGAAGGTTGGGAGGCACTGGCTGTACTTTTTCTTCTCGCTGAAAACTGTGTTGGAAAATTGCCATAAAAAAGGGAAACCTGATGTGTTGTGAGAGTTAGAGTTACAAAGTATTATTATTATTATTATTATTATTATTATTATTATTATTATTATTATTATTATTAACGGTACAGCTAGTGAGTTAGGCAGGAAGAATTTCCGCCTTCCAACTACACTCCCTGGTACAACTCATGACACTGACGTGGAATACATTGCATTGGCCGGAAGAGTCACTAATGCTTGAGGCTATTACCCACTCAGAATTTAACTTACGTTAATCCCACCTTCAACCCTGAACTTATGCAGTGATTAGATAAATTTCTCGAATCACAGCAGGGGAAAATTTCAATGGAGCAGACGTTACAACATGCTCAAAATTTTCAGAAAACTTGTTGGCACAAGAGTATATCAATAAGCATTTCACCTACCAGTTGTGGTTTGTTTCTACTAGACAATTGCATATTTTGTTTCTGTAATAAATACAGACATACACAGGCTGCAGCTCCACTAACGCAACACTTAGCAGTTGAGTGGTTAGCTGGCATAAGCACTGGAAACAGCAGTACAAGCATTAGATTAAGGATTGCATTGTAGTAAGGTCTTTGAGACTGCACTTTACAAGTAGACTCACATCAGTAGTGACTAAGGGAGAAATCTATGTGGGACAGCTCACAGTTGGAACTGCTGCCCCCCCCCCCCCCCCCCCTCTGGTCAAGAGTAACTATAATTAAAGACTTGTCTTGGATGATTCAAGATGAATCTTTAGAAAGTGGAGAGGCATGCTGCACACCCTGAAAAAGTTCAGCACACAAACTGTAAATGTTATTTAAGCGTTTCCAGCCACAGCATGGCAGTAGAGGCCAGCTCAGGCGATGTACTAATCAAGTAAGGCACTTGGCAGTATTGTTCAGCAAATGCCGCAACACAGTGTGACCAAGAGTGAAGCAATATTTCGTCACTCTGAGAATTTGTATGCTGCCTAGAAACTTAAGAGTCACAAATTTACCTGTGCCTAGCACCCCTTGCTCGAAGCAGAATGAGCTAGGTAAAGCTAACAGGACAAAGTAATATGTAGCAAACTTACTTATCTCCCTCCTGTAGGACTACATCAGCAGTGAAACTAGAAGGGCATAAATAATTGAGCTTAATGGTTCAAAGCATTCAGTCATGCCACCTTTCTGTTTGCATCTTGAACTGGAGAGAATGACGTTCTTTTGAGTTTCAGATAAACCATGTCAACCCTTGGTGATGGAAATTGGTTGGCAACCTGTCCACTAATTAACACGTTGAGTTATGGCATGGCTGTGGGACTTGGGGCAAGTTTCACTGATGCAGAAAGCCGGGGTCCAGCCAGCTTCCACCCTCTGGGTGACTTCCGCTGAAGGACTGCAAGGTGATTACAATGCAACTTGGGGACATGAGCCCTCACAGCCTCCTAGATGTCATCGGCCACTGTTCTGATCTAATATGGGGTGGGGTAACTGGGAAGGGAGTTGCTGCTCAGCACCAAGACATCTAGCTATCACATCCAAGTACAAGACACAGGGATAACAAATATGCATGGGGGTACTTAGCCGATGCAACACTGGAAGGCATGGGTGGCTGTGCTCGTATTTGCCTGCTGGCTTACAATGGGCACCATGGCAGCTGCCACCATAACCTGGGACAACGGACATTGTCAGTGTGATTGGGGAATCAGCACATTCCTTAATCAGCTGTATTTGCAAGTGCACAGTGTGGCCTTGAAGTAGGCTGGAGTGATGTATAATGCTGCTTTAATAAACATCTTTCAATGCTATCACAGTTTTGCTGTATGTCCTGGCATCTTCCTCAACATTTCTCTCTCCCATCCTGATGCATACCAACCTGAAATACGCAAGGTCATTACAAAGCAGTATATGTCCCTACACTACTTATTGCACTTTTTATTAACTGCCTCTTCTCCTGGATCACCACAATACTAGTACGTCCTGGAAGTGCACCCACACATCTGTTTTAAGTTTACAATTATAAGCAGAATTCTTGTCAAATCATACAAAATAACTATAACTGAAGTGTGAATCGAAATTTCAAATGTAACATAGATGCTCACAACAGTACCTACACCTGAATTAAGCAGGCTCTATTATACTTCACAATGTGAAAACACTTCCTTGATGTGGAATGGGTCTCTTAAGTGGTGGGAAGAATGAAATGGGTATCAGAAGAAACTTTCATGACAGAGTGTCTCATTTTCTATCATTTTAGTCATTTATATGGTGTTAAACCAGATAGACACATAAACTGTGGACACTGACACTTTACATGGTTGTATTGAAGGTGGAACCACATCAGTAAGGAACCTGTGGAGAAGCCAAGCTATCTCTTCAAGAAGGGCAGACATATTTTTATTATTTGTACGTATAACAGCTGAAAGCAAGGGTAAACTAGAAGATGCAGCTCTGGTGTATGGTTTAACCACAGTAGCATTCTCTTAGGCAAAATAATCTGTAAGTAAAATAGTCCTTTACTCAGAACTTCAAGCAGGGACAACTCAAAAGGATGGTGCCACCAGGTAGAAGAAAACTGGTGTTTTACATGTGAGACCATGAAATATCAGATTCCTTAGTCAAGTAGGCAATGAAAACTGCCTGCTTGCTCCCCTCCCCTCTCCCCCCATCCACAAATCCATGCAACACACACCACTGAACAACGCCCCATTCATGTTCCATAAGAAAAAGGTCCTTGTACTGAAGTCATTAGGTGATAGCTCAAATTACAATGGAGCAAAATCTAAATGTCCCCGCAAAAGAGAGCACTTTCTCTGACTGAGGTCATCTGTTCCAGTATGTCTCACTGGCTACTTACCAGAGCACTAAGTGAGCATTAACATTTATGGTTGTCTTCTAAGGTGATGAAAGGCTGACAAAGTCAGCTCAGAAAATGGAAAGTTAATATCTGTAAAAATATATATGCTTTCAGTAAAATTTTTCTTTGAGTTGGCAGTACATAATCTCCACGAGACAGCTCTACCCCCTAGTAAACTGCTCCATTCAGAAGACACTCTGCAGTACATAAGGTATTCTAACATTCACCACAATTAATGCTGTAACAGGTTGAGAGACATCACACTGACATAGATGCTTGGCCACATTACAGGTCATTCTGTCACCTGAACCTACATTTCATATTTACATTCATTGGCTTTGCCAACTCACAACCAAACTGTTGTCTTCCAACCTAACCTAAGCTCAGGCTATGCTACAGGTCTATCAAAATTGAGTATTTTATGGAAATTACTTGAGATCAGACTGTCAGAAAACTAAAATTTACATAATTTAGACAGATCCCATAACAACAGCTGAAACATAAAATACGCCAAACTGCTATATACATCAATAACATAAATGCCAAGATGCAGCAAAACTCTAAAATTAGTAAAGAGCCGTCCATTAAACATGAACAATTCATACCAGTCCGATACCAACACAACATTACACATTTCACAATAAATCATTAGCAATATTTCACCACACAAATTTCTACACATATCAATAACAGAACACCAATATGCTGCAAAAGCAAAAACTGAAGAAATGGCCATCCACAAAATGCAAATCATTCATATGCATCCAACACCACAAGTAAAATTATGCATTTTATACTAATTAAATCTAGATGTCCGAGGTAAATGAAGATTTTGAGGTTTTTATTGCATGTGGCTTTTTTAAGACTTAAGTTCATAGTATAAACTATTGTACGTGCATGTTTCACAGAAAAGAAACTCAGCAATATGATACTATCGTTTGCAAGCAGAACCCAGCACTAAACAATGGTATGTGATTATATGAAAGTTGACCAGAATGTAGTTCTCCATGCTCCTTATCGTAATAACTGTTACAATATTTTACCTCTCAGTGATATATTACTTTCTTATTGTCATATGTGTTGCTGATCAATTGAAAATAGATCTGCTGTAGGTTTTGACGTTTGGAGCAACATTTTATGACAGACTCTAAGAACAAAATGGATTCTATTAGTGGGAGAAGTAAAAGGATCATGGAACTGGCACTAAATTTAGTACTGGTAAGCATATGTACAAGTATTTGAAGTATGGCAAATTGCCTTTTGGCTTCTGTCTCGGGTTCTTCGGCCAATGTTTGTTTCATAATTTTTCTAACATTTTGTTAGCAAGAGTTGCTAGCATTGTCAGAGTTTCACTCTTCATTGCTGGTGGTGGAAGGTGAAGCTTTGACAATGCTGGCCACTAACAATGGTGAAACATAAGAAAAATCATCAAAAATTGCTCAAAGAACCCTGGACAGAAGCTAACAGACAATTTTTCAACAAGTGGCCACAATAGGGTTAACAATTTTGTACTTCAAGTACTTGAAGAACTAATGTCCTATCCTACAATCTCAATCCACCTTCAACCAAGAACTTTCAGTCAGTATGCGATAGCTATTACTGATTGTAAGATATTACTCGTTATAATGGAAAGTAACAAAGCTCTTAATGCACATTCCATGATTTAGAAAACATGGACTTGGATGCTTTACTACCAGTTGACAGTGCTAAAATGACAAGCTCTCTTGAAGCCTAAAACAACTACAGCAGCAGATCATTCTTCTGACAAGAATCACAGGCTGTTGTAATATATAGAACTCACACAATTGGAATGTTTCTCATACGATCAAAGGGGCACCTCTATTACTCATAGTGTGTCATTTGCACCCAGAAAAAGTCGTCATGTTTTGCATAATAATGTGTTTTTGCTTATTTACCTAGGAAGCGAATGGGCTACATGTTGCGACATTACCTTACGGTAAGTTTACAGATGGAATCAATATGTTGCTAATGAATGGAGAATTCCAGGTGCACGCTATTTCCAATTATTGTTTCTTTTTGGTTGGCCCCACAATACACGCTAACTTAGGTTTCAAGGAACCTGCCAATGATAACTGTGATGACTGATGAGTTGAAGGTGAAACTACAAGACTGATATAACAGATGAAGAAGCAATCCAAATTAAATCAGAGTATGATGCCCACTAGTCAGAAGCAGATATAAGATAGAAAAACAAATCTTCAATAAAAATCTGTCAAAAGAACCTGGATTGAAAACAAAGATTGCCATGTTCAATCTTCAAAAATGTTTGCCGAGACCATGCTTCACTAATTCCACTGTGCTCTATCTAAGAAAGCTCTACACACACAATTTGATAATCATAGAGGCCTCTGATCAAAAGCTTATAGTTGCATGTGGAATTAAACAGTTGCAGGTTGTGGACTGAAAGAAGTGTTATTCTGTTTGCTGAAGTTGTCCTCACCTAACCCGCCTGAATCTCAAAATGAAGTACTTACAATATGGTCTGAACTGTGGAGGTCAGAACTGTAACTTCCCCGTGACTGTGCACAACTTTTGGATTACAGGGTGTGTTTAACTCAAATTGATTAACCTAAAGTCTTATTGCAGGGATACACTCATATGGAGGTATATGGTGTAAATTGCTATTTGTGAACGAACCAAAAGCAAAGTGAGCTCAAATACCGTAATTCTGACACTCTGGGATTGGCAACATGTTATTCACCAATGTCGCTTCAAAAAACTGACCAACGTGTACAACATACAAATCACATACTTCAAGGACTTTTCATGTCTGGGACTAACACCACCTTAAGTTACATGGACAACCAAAAATTTACCATCAAATATAGTTTTGGTTACTCAAGTTGTGCACTACGAGTGCAAGCAGAGAGGTCACATTCTGTGTTCTATAAAGCAGGACATCATCTATAAAGTTTGGAAGGCAGGAGAAAAGATACTCGCAGAAGTAAAGCTGTGAGGACGGGGCGCGAGTCATGCTCAGATGGTGAGCACTTGCCCGCGAAAGACAAAGGTCTCGAGTTGGAGTCTCGGTCCGGCACACAGTTTTCATCTGCCAGGAAGTTTCATATCAGCGCACACTCCGCTGCAGAGTGAAAATCTCATTCTGGAAACATCTGACCGCACATTTCAAGAGACTGACATGCAATGGTGAACAAGAGGGGTAGTATAGCCAGTACAACTTCCTACTACATGGAATACTGTCAGACCCAATGCTGCACTGTGTGCCAAGAACGATGAACTGGATTTCGGTTTAGTGATGTGTGCCCAATAATTATCATAATAGTTACGTATTGGAATCCTGCCCCAGTGAAATCTTTGTTTTGGTGACAAGGTTTGGTGTCAAGGTTTTGTTCGATGGTGACAGTTTGGTTCCAAGTTGTCAAAGCCAACGAATTTGAAAGCGGAAACTCTGTTTGTGGTAACAAATTGAGTGGTAGTGAAACCTAATGTTTATGCCATGCAAGGTGGGCTCAATATGTAACTTTCACAAATACTCAGGCATTTGCATTATCTAATAGAGGTTTTCTGAATGTACCTTGAAGTTTCAGTTTTTATGACAAAAAGTAAGTAAAATATGGAGCTGATGTAAACATTATGCAATGCTACTAATCGGTGTCTCAACAACAAAGATTTCAGGGTAGGCCAAGAGGGTGGGGGTGGGGGGTGCATTCACACTCCAGCTTACTACAGCTAAAATACACATAATATCCTTAAGTTTCAAATATGGTAACTGCTCTGAAGCGATCAGATGCAACTTTAAAATTTATTTGTAATTTGAGTCCTGGGAGAAAAAAATGTATGTAACTGAGGGACCGTCCTTCGAGCAAATTCGGAAGAAATATCTTGCACCTACAACAAATACTTAAAATTATTAATACTTTCATAAAATACGGTACGTATGTTAACCTGGAAAGAAAAATTATCATGTTGCAATTTCTTGACATAATGGCAGAGTCATTACAAACTACAAACTTTTATCTTACATGCGATTTCGCTCGTCAACACACAATAACCAATTTACACTGCTAACTACCGGCAGGAAGCACAAATGGTTATTTCTGCAGTTACATTTCATTTTGTATACAACAAGCAATGTTACTAACATATTCAATTTGGCGTTAGGACACTACCTGCACTCTCAGAGAAAGGTTTATGGACTTGCATTAACAAGTCAATAATACGAATCGTTATATGAAACACTGCTGTTGATCTCTTATTCTTCATACTAATGTGTTTATTTCGCATTTATATGGTTCTATAACTATTAGAATCACAAGACTTACGTTCTCTTACCGTGTTACAATAGTATATCCTCCAAGTACTCAAGAAACGACAGCACTGCGCATTTATTTCATATGATGATTTCTATTTTCTGAAGCATTCTGCGAAGCGCAATTACAGAAATGCATATACACTTCAACAACCTTTCGTATATGCCTGTACCTCTGTAGGTAAACATTGCAGAGATTATAGCTCTACGGCCGAAGTTTACCTTACCGAAAGCGCCAACGTAGTTTTATCTGTGGGTACAGAAAAGGTTTGGTTGTCACATCCTTTTTTGTCAAGAAGAAATGGTGGGCCATTTATCCTTTGGTTATAAAAATTAATCAGTTCAATAATGTAAAAACTCACGTGAGCACCTATACAAACAAGCAAAGTTACTGATATATTTAGGTCGATTCATATCAGACATTCACTTCACTTCACATCAAATCCAAGATGCACGCACACTGGATGTCGTGTCCCGTCAGTTCGTTTACAGTAGTGAATTAAGTTATCAGTCATCATCAGAATGAGAAGAAATTACATGTGGTGTCCCACAAGGATCCATCTTAGAGCCATTGCTTTTTCTTGTGTACATTAATGATCTCTCATCAGTTACACTGCCAGAAGCAGAGTTCGTTTTGTTTGCAGATGACACAAGTATTGCAATAAATAGTGTGTCGAGTGTAGTTCTAGAAAGATCTGCTAACGATATTTTCATGGATATTAATAAATGGTTTAAAGCCAATTCTCTGACATTAAACTTCGAAAAGACTCACTATATGCAATTCAGAATCTGTAAGAGCTTTCCACCCAGCATATGCATAAAGTTGGCTGAAACCACATGTAAACAGTAATGAAATCCTAAACTCAGATTGGAATGTATACTGCAGAGACAGGTTGGACAGTGAAGGGAGAGGCGTGTTTATAGCGATAAGAAGTGTAATAGTATCGAAGGAAATTGACGGAGATTCGAATTGTGAAATGATTTGGGTGAAGGTCACGGTTAAAGCAGGCTCAGACATGGTAATTGGATGTCTCTATAAGCCCCTGGGCTCAGCAGCTGTTGTGGCTCAGCACCTGAAGAATAATTTGGAAAACATTTTGAGTAGATTTCCCCACCATATTATAGTTCTGGATGGAGATTTTAATTTGCCGGATATAGACTGGGAGACTCAAACGTTCATAACGGGTGGCAGGGACAAAGAATCCAGTGAAATATTTTTAAGTGCTTTATCTGAAAACTACCTTGAGCAGTTAAACACAGAACCGACTCGTGGCGAAAACATATTAGACCTTCTGGTGACAAACAGACCCGAACTATTTGAATCAGTTAATGCAGAACAGGGAATCAGCGATCATAAAGCGGTTACTGCATCGATGATTTCAGCCGTAAATAGAAATATTAAAAAAAGGTAGGAAGATTTTTCTGTTTAGCAAAAGTGACAAAAAGCAGATTACAGAGTACCTGACGGCTCAACACAAAAGTTTTGTCTCAAGTACAGATAGTGTTGAGGATCAGTGGACAAAGTTCAAAACCATCGTATAATATGCGTTAGATGAGTATGTGCCAAGCAAGATCGTAAGAGATGGGAAAGAGCCACCATGGTACAACAACCGAGTTAGAAAACTGCTGCGGAAGCAAAGGGAACTTCACAGCAAACATAAACATAGCCAAAGCCTTGCGGACAAACAAAAATTACATGAAGCGAAATGTAGTGTGAGGAGGGCTATGCGAGAGGCTTTCAATGAATTCGAAAGTAAAGTTCTATGTACTGACTTGGCAGAAAATCCTAAGAAATTTTGGTCCTATGTCAAAGCGGTAGGTGGATCAAAACAAAATGTCCAGACACTCTGTGACCAAAATGGTACTGAAACAGAGGATGACAGACTAAAGGCCGAAATACTAAATGTCTTCTTCCAAAGCTGTTTCACAGAGGAAGACTGCACTATGCTTCCTTCTCTAGATGGCCGCACAGTTGACAAAATGGTAGATATCGAAATAGACGACAGAGGGATAGAAAAACAATTAAAATCGCTCAAAAGAGGAAAGGCTGCTGGTCCTGATGGGATACCAGTTCGATTTTACACAGAGTACGCGAAGGAACTTGCCCCCCTTCTTGCAGCGGTGTACCGTAGGTCGCTAGAAGAGCGAAGCGTTCCGAAGGATTGGAAAAGGGCACAAGTCATCGCCGTTTTCAAGAAGGGACGGCGAACAGATGTGCAGAACCATAGACCTATATCTCTAACGTAGATCAGTTGTAGAATTTTGGAACACGTATTATGTTCGAGTATAATGTCTTTTCTGGAGACTAGAAATCTACACTGTAGGAATCAGCATGGGTTTCGAAAAAGACGGTCGTGTGAAACCCAGCTCGCACTATTCGTCCACGAGACTCAGAGGGCCTTAGACACGGGTTCACAGGTAGATGCCGTGTTTCTTAACTTCCGCAAGGCGTTTGACACAGTTCCCCAAAGTCGTTTAATGAAAAAAGTAAGAGCATACGGACTATCAGATCAATTGTGTGATTGGATTGAGGAGTTCCTAGATAACAGATCACAGCATGTCATTCTCAATGGAGAGAAGTCTTCCGAAGTAAGAGTGATTTCAGGTGTGCCACAGGGGAGTGTCATAGGACCGTTGCTATTCACAATATACATAAATGACCTGGTGGATGACATCGGAAGTTCACTGAGGCTTTTTGCAGATGATGCTGTGGTGTATCGAGAGGTTGCAACAATGGAAAATTGTACTGAAATGCAGGAGGATCTGCATCGAATTGATGCATGGTGCATGGAATGGCAATTGAATCTCAATGTAGACAAGTGTAATGTGATGCGAATTCATAGAAAGATAGGTCCCTTATCATTTAGCTACAAAATAGCAGGTCAGCAACTGGAAGCAGTTAATTCCATAAATTATCTGGGAGTACGCATTAGGAGTGATTTAAAATGGAATGATCATATAAAGTTGATCGTCGGTAAAGCAGATGCCAGACTGAGATTCATTGGAAGAATCCTAAGGAAATGCAATCCGACAACAAAGGAAGTAGGTTTCAGTACGCTTGTTCGCCCACTGCTTGAATACTGCTCAGCAGTGTGGGATCCGCACCAGATAGGGTTGATAGAAGAGATAGAGAAGATCCAACGGAGAGCAGCGCGCTTCGTTACAGGATCATTTAGTAATCCCGAAAGCGTTACGGAGATGATAGATAAACTCCAGTGGAAGACTCTGCAGGAGAGACGCTCAGTAGCTCGGTACGGGCTTTTGTTAAAGCTCCGAGAACATACCTTCACCGAAGAGTCAAGCAGTATATTGCTCCCTCCTACGTATATCTCGCGAAGAGACCATGAGGATAAAATTAGAGATATTAGAGCCCACACAGATGCATACCGACAATCCTTCTTTCCACGTACAATACGAGACTGGAATAGAAGGGAGAACCGATAGAGGTACTCAGGGTATCCTCTGCCACACACCGTCAGGTGGCTTGCGGAGTATGGATGTAGATGTAGATGTAGAAAGTACGAAGAAGAGCAGATAGAAGAGGTTGACAGTCTTAAATTCCTGGGATTACAACTTGATAATAAATTCAGTTGGGATCAGCACACCACAGAACTGCAGAAACGCCTTAACAAATCTGTATTTGCAATTCGAGTGTTAGCAGACATAGGCGACATAAAAGTGAAAAAGCTTGCATACTTTGCCTACTTTCATTCCATAATGTCATATGGTATAATATTTTGGGGTAACTCTTCAAATCAAACAAAAGTTTTCAGAGTCCAAAAGCGTGTAATACGTATTATTTGTGGAGTAAACTCGTGGACGTCTTGTAGAAACCTCTTCAAAGAACTGGGTATACTAACTACTGCGTCTCAGTATATTTACTCCTTAATGAAATTTGTCCTAAATAATATATCTCTTTTTCCAACAAACAGCTTAGTTCATACATACAACACCAGGAACAAAAATGATCTGCACAAGGACTTAAAAGCACTTACTTTAGTTCAAAAAGGGGTCCACTACTCAGGAACATTCATCTTCAATAATTTGCAAGCAAACATAAAAAATTTAGTTACAAATAGAGATCAGATTAAAAGGAACCTGAAAGACTTACTAGTGGCCAACTCCTTCTACTCCATTGACGAATTTTTTAATAGAAACAAATGATGTGTTGTATATATTTATACTATTAGTATTGTTATTTCAGCTTAAAAAAATAAAAAATAAAAAAGGTGACATGTTCCACATCCACGAGGATCTCCTCAACACGGATCTATGGAACGAAAAGTAATCTAATCTAATCTAAAATCGGTCAGCATGGCTCCGACAACGGTCGTCAGAGGCCGTCGCCAAAGGGCACACGAGAACATCGGCCGACCGCTTGGTCACAGTGCGTCTGATCTTATTAGTCAGTTTTTGATGGGTCGAAGAGATTAGATTAGAATTTATTTTATGTATGAAGGAGGTTATATTTTAACGTTTAAGGACGGGATACAACGAAGTCTCTGTGCTTGACGATAAGTGATGCAGTGCGGCTTTTACTATTATAAGATGCATGTAAATGAACCTTGTCTGTCTCGAAACGAACATGGCGACTACTGTACACCACAGGCTAACATTACGTTAGACTGTGTTGTACACTGTATCTTCAATTATTGGAAATACCAGTTACGTTTTACGAATATACGAGATGTAAGGAAAAACACCATGCAACAAAAGTTAAAAACGCTTTTGCCCTGTGACGCCACTTTCCTTCTCTCACCAGCGACTAGCGTCAGAAAGGATCACCACCTTAGAAACTAACAGGCCCTAATTGATGTACTTTCTATTTATATACGAAAATATGTAGTATCAGGGATCACTGCACTATTGATCTCTCCAAAACACGTTGTTCAGAGTGTGGTTTATTACGCTATAGTGGCAGGATGTGCGACTTCCGTCTGTAAAGTTTTTGCCAATGAGATCATGAGCATATGCTAATGGTTAATTTACGTGGTGAAAATTGAAATCTCTATTAGCTCTCTAAACACTTACCCAGTGGATCTGAAAAAGGAAGTAACAGTATTTTTCGTAGCAGTATTATTACAGGTTGAGTGTTGCTTTTAATAAAGAAATAAATATTTAGTGTCTTTTAGTACAGTTTAACAGCTTCAAAATTCAGTTTGTAAAAAATTAAAAAATTCGTAGGACAGGTGCAACAGTGAAAACATTAGATTTTAAGTTAGTATTTAGTGCATTGTAAATAAAGCTAACGTATCACACAAAAACTTTGGAACTGTACTTTTTAGAACGTGGTACAGGCCTAATTATTAGAAATATGTAATCTACATATGTCAAATATCTAATTTTCAGTTCTGGTTTTACTTGATCCAGAACTGCATCTTTAATGGGAGAACTGGATTTTTTTAATAGACCAAGAATCATGAGCCTACTTGAAATCAGTTTTGATGAATTTATTTGATGCTGTGCAGGCATATGCCAAATAATCTTGGATGACTGTAATTCAGTATACATCACGTGAGAAAGACAAACATAACATATAGTGTAAGCCGCTCTGAACACCCAAGGCACTAAAAAGTAAAAACGCATATGTACACCACATTTGGAAAGCACTTCATGTAACAGAATCACCACCCTACTGCCATAAAAACGACAGTGAGCAGGTCGCACCAGTGTTTAAGAAGGGTAGTAGGAGTAATCCATCGAACTACAGACCTGTATCATTAACGTCGGTTTGCAGTAGGGTTTTGGAGCACATACTGTATTCAAACATTATGAATCACCTCGGAGGGAACGATCTATTGATACATAATCAGCTTGTGCAACACAGCTAGCTCTTTAATCGCATGAAGTAATGGCCGCTATTGAAAGGGGATCTCAAGTTGATTCCGTATTTCTAGATTTCTGGAAAGCTTTTGACACCGTACCTCACAAGGGACTTCTAATCAAGCTGTGGGCCTATGGGGTATCGTCTCAGTTGTGTGACTGGATTCGTGATTTCCTGTCAGGAAGGTCGTAGTAATAGATGGCAAATCATCGAGTAAAACTGAAGTGATGTCAGGTGTTCCCCAGGGAAACGTTCTGGGACCTCTGCTGTTCCTGATCTATATAAATGACCTGAGTGACAATCTCAGGTTGCTCGCAGATGATGCTGTAATTTACCATCTAGTAAGGTCATCCGAAGACCAGTATCAGTTGCAAAGTGATTTAGAAAAGATTGCTGTATGGTGTGGCAGGTGCAGTTGACGCTAAATAACGAAAAGTGTGAGATGTTCCACATGAGTTCCGAAAGAAATCCGTTGGAATTCGATTACTCGATAAATAGTACAATTCTCAAGGCTGTCAATTCAACTAAGTACCTGGGTGTTAAAATTACGAACAACTTCAGTTAGAAAGACCACATAGAGAATAT
Source organism: Schistocerca gregaria (assembly GCF_023897955.1). Classification (NCBI taxonomy): domain Eukaryota; kingdom Metazoa; phylum Arthropoda; class Insecta; order Orthoptera; family Acrididae; genus Schistocerca; species Schistocerca gregaria. Next base: position 419,432,022 of record NC_064931.1, read on the forward strand.
TGTGGGGAAAGCGAGCTAAAGGTTGCGTTTCATTGGCAGGACACTTAGAAGATGCAACAAGTCCATTAAAGAGACAGCTTACACTACACTCGTTCGTCCTCTGTTAGAATATTGCTGCGTGGTGTGGGATCCTTACCAGGTGGGATTTATGGAGGACATCAAAAGGGTGCAAAAAATGGCAGCTCGTTTTATATTATCACATAATAGGGGAGAGTGTATGGCAGATATGATACACGAGTTGGGATGGAAGTCATTACAGCATAGACGTTTTTCGTCGCGGCGAGACCTTTTTACGAAATTTCAGTCACCAACTTTCTCTTCGGAATGCGAAAATATTTTGTTGAGCCAAACCTACATAGGTAGGAATGATCTCCAAAATAAAATAAGAGAAATCAGAGCTCGAACAGAAAGGTTTAGGTGTTAGTTTTTCCCGCACCCTGTTCGGGAGTGGAATGGTAGAGAGACAGTATGATTGTGGTTCGATGAACCCTCTGCCAAGCACTGAAATGTGAATTGCAGAGTAATAATGTAGATGTAAATGTAATAATAATTTGTAGAAATCTGATGTCCACCTACCACAACCCAGGAAGATCCACTACAGTAACTTTAAGTAAATGATAAGTCCCACTTGTCACTTAAATTATTTTTTCAGGTTATAATCCCACACCTAGGAAGGTTTTCCTATTTCACAAAGAACATGGTGAATACTATACACTCTGTCCTTAGTTATTGGAATAACCAGACAAGTTATACATATATATGCGATGACTAGAGGAACGTTCTACTACCCACTCAAGATAATTCGTGGTGACCTTGCAGTGCAAGTTATAAATACCCTGTTTCGCTTTATGTATTTAAAGTTGTGCTGGCGTACATCAATTAACCTACAGTGACTGTCATTCAACACATGAGTGAAAGACAAGCATGAAATGTAGCATACGGTACTCTCAAAACCTAAAGCACTTAAAACTGGAAATACATACCGTACACCACATTTGCAAACCACTTGATATTAAGATTCACTAACCTAATGGCATAAAACGCCAGTAAGAAGTAATAATAACTTGTAAACAACTAATGACAACCCACCACCAAAAAGATCGAGTACATTAGCTATAAGCATATAAGATATGCCACACTCTTGACTTGAACAAATTAATTTTTGCGGCTATAATCTGTGCCTAAAATTTCCAATAAGGATTTTGCCTATTTGAGATTTCGAATAAATCTACGATTTCATTCCATAGATTCCGAACTATGTCCCCATTAGGATATTTTCATCCTCAGAATGCCACAAATTCAATGTTTCTTGGACTAAACTTTTCAGTTTCTCACGCTCTATATTTCGTGTGAAACAACATCGGTTAATTTGACAGAAGAAAACAAAATGATTTGAATATCATCGATTGTAGTCGGAAGTCTGTACGTTCGGGCGATAGGATCGGCTAAAGTGTGACCATGCACATAGTGATTTGAAAAGTTCGGCCGTCTCCAGTAGATGTCGGTCATCGGCGGCATCCACCGATATCGGAGCCACTGTGACCGCAGCCTTAGCCCAGAGATATGGATGTGTCGTTGACAGCAGAAATATACAAACTGGAAATGCCATTCACTGTAACATGTGAAGTATCTTCATGATCTCTGCATACGCGGGAATAGAGTTCATAAAACCATTGCCCATTACCATCGGGATGGGTTAAACCATAAACCATATGTGGTTTATGGACTAAACTGTGATTTTCCAATGTCAGTGATTTCTGTGAATGCTACTTTTCGGTAGCCACGGTTCAGCGATTTGATGCAGTTCAGAGTCGCAGTTAACGAATTCACAACTTGTATCCCTCTGCACACCACTAATGCTGTTTCTGCGATTTTTGCTACTTCTGCGATTTACGCTATTTCAGTGACTTCTGCGCTTTCTTTGACTTCTGCGATCTCTGCGGTTTACGCGATATCTGCGAATGTTACTCTGTCATTAGTCGTAAGTAATAAGTGAACTGTGTCAAAACAATCAACAAATATGTTCTCGCCTGCATAAACGATTACTTGTCAGGACATAAGGTTAATACTTCAGTAACCCAACTGACAAAAAGTTACGTGAAATGGTATTATTACTATTTCCAAGGATTCTTCCTCAGTTGTCACATGATATACAAAAGATACGCTTGCCCACAGACAAAATTTCATATCAACAAACAGTCAGCAATATGTTTTACTTATGCCCTTCCTTTGGCCTTAATTTTTAATTGATAGAACAAATGGGAAAATACTGATAACGTCAAATAGAGAATCATAACACAAATTAACGCAGAGCAACCATAAGAGTTCATGCTTAGAAAACAGACTGTAACCACGTTGTTATGTTAGCAGGTATCTGAACCACATTTTCAGTCACTCGATATAGCAATAGTTCATAATATCATTGACAGCAGAAGTGGAGAATTTGCCACGGAGTCTTTACACCATCTTCATCAGAAGTAAGGTCAGTTTCTAAGTTTGTGAATAAACATTATGACATACTTTACACAAAGTAGGAAACCTGCCTTACTCGACAGCTTTCATTACTGGAAATACTAGCAGTTGTATAATGTGAATTTTATTGCAGGTAATTAGAAGCCATGTAGTAATTTAATAATCTTTGTGACTTTCCAGGTGAAGTTCCCATTTCGATTACTGGCTGTTCTATGTACCTCTCCACATTTAGAAGAGATAATTGTGAAGATTAAGAAGGCTCTTGAAGAACTCACAGCCTGAAAGAGCCACAATTGTTAACATAAGTGTGCAAAATGAGGATGGGTACAGTGTGTGATTGAAGTCATTATATGATTTGAAAGGGATAATGAATAAGTGTGAACTAAACTGTGAGAAAATAACGAAAATTCCATTGCCACCTTGTTTAAGTCATCCCATATCCCAAAATTTTCTGTTGCATGTTTAACAATAAAGACTTGCTAGAGCGTGATATTGAAACATCCATCACTTCTGCCTTGTAATGTTGGTTGTGATTGCAGACTCAACTGTATCATAGCTCAAGGTCTAGGTTATGATGGAAGGTTGCATGGTTCAAGGTGTATGATGTGCAAGTCAAAACAGTGGAAAGTACTGATTTTACTGTTAGAAGTTGATAGTAGGAATAGTATTAGTGCGATACTTGAAAATGCACACAAAAGCTTAACTGCATATTGTACTCCCGGAAAAAATATCTGTGATGTAAATATACACTCCTGGAAATTGAAATAAGAACACCGTGAATTCATTGTCCCAGGAAGGGGAAACTTTACTGAGACATTCCTGGGGTCAGATACATCACATGATCACACTGACAGAACCACAGGCACATAGACACAGTCAACAGAGCATGCACAATGTCGGCACTAGTACAGTGTATATCCACCTTTTGCAGCAATGCAGGCTGCTATTCTCCCATGGAGACGATCGTAGAGATGCTGCATGTAGTCCTGTGGAGCGGCCTGCCATGCCATTTCCACCTAGCACCTCAGTTGGACCAGCGTTCGTGCTGGACGTGCAGACCGCGTGAGACGACGCTACATCCAGTCCCAAACATACTCAATGGGGGACAGATCCGGAGATCTTGCTGGCCAGGGTAGTTGACTTACACCTTCTAGAGCACGTTGGGTGAACAGCAAGTTCCCTTGCCGGTCTAGGAATGGTAGAACGATGGGTTCGATGACTATTCAGTGTCCCCTCGACGATCACCAGAGGTGTACGGCCAGTGTAGGAGATCGCTCCCCACACCATGATGCTGGGTGTTGGCCCTGTGTGCGTCGGTCGTATGCAGTCCTGATTGTGGCGCTCACCTGCACGGCGCCAAACACGCATACGACCATCATTGGCACCAAGGCAGAAGCGACTCTCATCGCTGAAGACGACACGTCTCCATTCGTCCCTCCATTCACGCCTGTCGCGACACCACTGGAGGCGGGCTGCACGATGTTGGGGCGTGAGCGGAAGACGGCCTAACGGTGTGTGGGACCGTAGCCCAGTTTCATGGAGACGGTTGCGAATGGTCCTCGCCGATACCCCAGGAGCAACAGTGTCCCTAATTTGCTGGGAAATGGCGGTGCGGTCCCCTACGGCACTGCGTAGGATCCTACGGTCTTGGCGTGCATCCGTGCGTCGCTGCGGTCCGGTCCCAGGTCGACGGGCACGTGCACCTTCCGCCGACCACTGGCGACAACATCGATGTACTGTGGAGACCTCACGCCCCACGTGTTGAGCACTTCGGCGGTACGTCCACCCGGCCTCCCGCATGCCCACTATACACCCTCGCTCAAAGTCCGTCAACTGCGCATACAGTTCACGTCCACGCTGTCGCGGCATGCTACCAGTGTTAAAGACTGCGATGGAGCTCCATATGCCACGGCAAACTGGCTGACACTGACGGCGGCGGTGCACAAATGCTGCGCAGCTAGCGCCATTCGACGGCCAACACCGCGGTTCCTGGTGTGTCCGCTGTGCCGTGCGTGTGATCATTGCTTGTACAGCCCTCTCGCAGTGTCCGGAGCAAGTATGGTGGGTCTGACACACCGGTGTCAATGTGTTCTTTTTTCCATTTCCAGGAGTGTAGTTGTTAAACATTTCATAAAAGTTAACATAGTAGATTCCAGATTGCATTTTTAGTAGTTTATTCACTAAATGTGTACAATACGCATCAAAATTCTCATAAGAGCCTTATCCATTATCTGTTTTCTGAAATTACCCTGCAGTTTTCACTTGTATAATGAAAAGTGTGTCTAAATCTGTCACGAAAATTCCAGGCTACAGTATAGGTCTACCTATTAGCACAAGCCTTTTTCGTCATTCACATTCGTTGGCTGCATCAATTCTCAATTGAGTATAAAATTTTTCTAGCTTCTTCGTTCATTTCTTCAACCATAAGTCTGTAATACATCCATATTGTGAGACACAAGGTTCTTAGGATGAAGTATGTACGTAAGTCAACAGATGGTACACGGTATCGTATGTTAATTGCCCTTTTTAGTTGTTGCTTGCGATTACTACTGGCGACTTATCACAGAAATGACTGACAACAGGTTCACAGAAAGAAGTACGAAATTTGGCAAACAGATGACACACCACATTGAATGTTAAATGCTACTTGTGACTCCTAGTTGAGATTGAAATCGCCTTCAGATTCTGTAAAGTTGTTATTGTGATATCTATGACTTCTCAAACACTGTGATTTGTAACAGATACACGATTTCTTACTCACCCTCAATTCTACCAGCCTTTCCACTCTGAGAAAAAGCGGCATCACATGAAGTACTCACATTCACCACCAGGGCGCTGGAACCGTGCGGTAGTTTATCTAAGTGGCAGTACAAGCACGTAATTACATCTGTTACGGTGGGATTACTTTTCTATTGATCAGCTTGTATCTAAGTATTCCACACTTTCAGAACGTTCAGTTCATTTGTCTCCAATGTTTCCAAGATAACTGGAATAACAATTTTGCAGATTAGTTGGCCTAATCTCTTAGCATGACCCAAAGTGTTACTTAAGTCGCACTGTGAAACCTTTGAAGTGTTCAAATCATTGTGAACTGATGTACCTAAAATTGTGCAAGCCTGAGTGCTGTTAAATTTGGCAGCAAATGAAATAATATACAATATTTGCTATCCAAACCAATAATCGTGAAGGATAGAAGAAAACATTTCACTAACCCAGGCACAGATCTGGGGACTGGGGGAGGGAGGGGGGCGGAGCAAACCAGGGAATCTACCCTTGGAGGCAATTTCAGGGCCGCCTAATTCATATTATTGAAGAAAAAATCTTGTTTCACAAAATGCCTAGCATCCAGTGCACATTGGTTTATCGATTATTCATATGATTTTGGAACACATCACTGTTGCTTTTTGAACATTTTTAAACACTTTCTAAATTGATTTCTGAACGAATTACAAACTAATTTTTGAATGTGTGCTTAGTGTAACGGATGTGTCTGACAGGGAAATACCTGTCGGTCAAGAAAGAAACAGCTTTCCTGCAGACAAAAGGGGATGGGCCAATAGGAACTGAACCAAATAAAGGCGAATGGGTGAACATCAATCACCGTTTGTTTATATGGTTGACTGGGTGTGCAAATGATCAGCTTTGTTATAATTATTAGCGAAATCCATAGATTCAGACACTCAGAGTGGAAATAAATGTCTAACAGGAACAACAGATAAGAAAAATTACATATTTTCTTCTCGCTGTATCCAGGAAAATGTTGACAGAAAATTTTTGCCTCCTACCAAGGGCGAGTTGTACAGTGCCTGGTTCGAAGGCACTGAAGTTCTATTCTCTGAATACCGCGAAAAACGCGTTGTAGGAACACGTAATAATGCCTAACTGGAGAATAAATGTGAAATAACTAAACTGTTGATTCTGGTGGGGTTAGTTAAGTTAACTGGAGAATAAGTTTTGACAATGACAGGAATAGTTACACAATTAGTGATAGTAAGATTGTTTGCTAGAATGAGGAAGGAGAAGAAACGGCGACATATCGTAAATTATATGGAAGAGTATGATGATTCCAAGTTAATATGAAGATTTCTAATACTACTGCTTTTTGATCTCATGAATGAGAAACTGCAGCATATGAACGAAATGTGAAAATATTTGCTAACATAAAACTTTTTTCTTGTATTAGGCCTAACAGGCATTTGATATTGGGACTTCATCAATTATATTCTGTTGTGTTATTTATGAATATGAGGTAGATAAAAAATGACCATTTGTGCCAAAATAGTGTTTGTTACAATTGCTGCAATATTAAAAAGGCCTGTTTCGTTTTATCTAATAGATAGTGCGTAATGACACAAGTATATGTCATACAGTGTAGGAACTGTTCCAGTCCATTTCGTAGAAGTTATTTAATTATCCTCTGTCATAACTTAAAAAATACGATCAGTAGTATGTCAGTTGTAAAAACCTTATAAAGCGAACAGTGGGATGACAGAGCGCTGAGGGTGCATATGTCATCTATTTCGTTTTACCTAGAAGACAGTGTGTAATGACCCAAGTATATCTCACTCAACATTTCACTCTTACTTTACATAAAAGTGTTTCAAGCTTAAAATAGATTTATTCTGTACTGATGAAAGTGTCTTTTGCTGTGATAATTAAAGTAATACATATGTATGTTACATATTGTCCATATGCAGTGTGTGTCGCTATTTCAAAGTGGTTATGACTTATATTGTGTGTTCTCCTCCCCTTTTGTTTGCTTGACAAGTTACTATATCGGCCCCAATTATTCAAAATTAAAGATGTGTGCTAAGAGCTTAGATCTGCAGTGCTTAGAGTGATTAGTGAAATCAACACTGAGGTCTTACTGCATGCAACTGTCACTCATTATAATTACGAGCCTGACCGCCAACCATAGTCATTTATAGTCGAAAAATGATCTATATAAGGATAGAACTGGGTGGGGCATCGCACGTGGCTTCCTGTCGACTGGTCTTTCTTACATGGAGATCGCTTTTAGTGAACGTGTAGGCGAGTTTTACAAAGATTTTGCAAAAGTTAGGAAACAGATTTCAAAATTCTGGAGAGATTCTGTGTAAGAACAGTGTGTAGGGAGTTTTCACAAATTAATTTGAAGTTAGTAAATGTGAGTGTGAACATTTTGAAAATTAATTGCTTATGTTGGCTAAGTAATATTACAAAGTTTTTTAAGGTGATGGACAAGCAGCCACTAGGAGAGGAGCATAGACTATTAGGAGATGTAGACAAAATCGATGCCATTGAAGGGAATGCAACATTATAGTGACAATCCAGGAAGTACAGTGGTCTGAATTTATAACAGTGAAGCAAGAGCTGATAGATGTCAACCAGGGAGGTTCAGAGGATTCAATTATGTATCTGCTTTCGAAAATAAAGCAGGAAAAATAGATTCAGATCAAAAAGGGATAGACAAGGCAATTATATATCCTACTGAAGTAGGAACAATAATAATGGGACTAGGTCTGAACACAATGAATAAGGATAATCCAGCAATGAGGATGTTGCAGTCAATGTCATCATAAATTCAGACACAATTTAGTCAGACAACACAGAAGCAAAATCAGTCTATACAAACTATAGATGCGAAAATTAGTCAAACTATGTAAACTGTATATGTGAAATTTAGTCAACAAAGATGTTAATACAGGCAATGGATACTAAACAAAATCAAACCATGTGAGAGGTAAATCAATTACAACAGTCACTGACAACTCATATAAATCAATCAATAGAGACATTGGAAACTAAACACAAACAGGCCATGCAAACACTAACAGATAAGGTTACAAAACAGGAAGTTAGACGAAAAGACAGGTTTAATTTACAAGTCATTAAAAGAGGAACTGGAGGAAGAGGTAACGGAGTTTGTAGACCAGAAAGTATATGAAGAAATAACAAAACAGGTGAAGGTAGTTAACGAAAGGATAGATAATTGTGAGGGAAGTGTAGACAACATAGAAACTACTGTCCAGGAAATACAAACTCAAACTGATATTAAAATTAAGGGCTTTGGAGAACTGTAGCAGAGAGATTAAATGAAACTGTTACCAAAATAAATACTGAAGTAGATAATAAAAATAAATCATTAGTAGAAAAGGTTACGTTAGAGAAAAGAAGTGTGTTAGCATCTCTTATTACATTTGGAGGGGCATGCCACAATCAGAACTGAAGTAGAAAAGATTGACCCAAAAGGTAAAATTTATCCAGTGACATTCATGAAGTCATGTAGAAAGTTGTTCCTTAAAGAACTCCCAGAAAAATAGAGAGTAATAATAGCTGAATATAGACTCATTGGTGATGATAGTAACTGGGCAGTTAAAGCTACAGAAGAACGTGAAACCCTGGAGGAAATTTTTCATGAATCTGAGGAAGAATTGTGGTCAAGTAATAAACAAAGTGAAGTTTATCAGGTATTTGTAGATACACCACCGTATAGAAGCCAGGGAAGTAAAAGTGTGAGAGAGTATTGTGAAGGTTTATGTAGAAAGGTTGAACATGTTAAGGGACTGAAAATGGAGGAACATTTATTAGATGTGTTACATAGGAAGGTGCCTTGGAGCGTACAGGGTTATGTCAGTTTGGGCTACTGTGATAGAGCAACATTCTTAAGGAGAATAGATGAACTTGATGTATGGAATAGGGCTAATGAAAACAGATTTTATTATAATAATCAAAACAGATCCCACAATACCGGAAATTCAGAAAGAAGGGGAAGAGCAGTGGACACCACGAAAAGAGTATGTAGGAAGGAAAAGAAATAAGGCCCCAGATAAGAGTTATGATTTAGTTCAGCGGAAGTCAACTGAATCAGATGTTAGGGAAAACTAGATACCTCCAGAAGAATATGAATTAGACAGAAGGAAGAAACCGCCTCATAAGACTAATAAAGTAGTTCACAGTATTTTTACCAAATGGACTAATGAAGTGATAGAACAAGATTTATTAAGGGAAGGGGAAGTAGAGACGTCAACCAAAGTAGGACAACCAATTACACTGTTCGACATGGGTTCTATTTCTGATATTAAAGTATGTGCTTCTAGACCATTTTACCATGGGAAATTGAAATACATAAACAAAATATCGTTGTCAGGGATACTTTTATGTAATATGTATATATATGTAAATGCACAATTCATGGCAAACACAAAGACGTTATAGAGAAATACGGGTGTGTTGCCGCATCCAGTAGTGATAGAACATGATAATTTCTTGTGCATCAGCAGGTGGGAAGAATCAGACATCATTAGGTTATCCCCCGCCACACCTATGTCATTAAGACCACCTGAAACATCTCATTAACTCGAACGGCGACAGCCGGAAGCTGCCTCGGCAGTAAAGCTACACGCCTCCTAGGGGCAGGTGCATCGAGTTTACAACAGTGGTGTTAGCCGCAATTTGTGTCAATCTTAACGAGTGGTTGTTTTGGCAGACAAGTAAATGTCTCCCATATTTCCGAGCACGGTTGAATTTTTTAGTTCCTGTGTGTAAACTGATTGAGCCTGGTGCTGAATGTAAAACGACTGCTTGTTTTTACACATCAGCGTTCCTCTAGTTCTCTACTATTAATTTAATACAGGTGTATTACCAAAGTGGTATTTTTAAATTTGAAGAAATGCCACGTCGTCGTGGATGTCGATATAAGCCAGACAACTTCTGCTACATCTGTGGGAAGTTTACTTTTTCCAGAAGTAGGAAGAAAATTTCTTCAGTCATAAAGAAAGCATACAAACATTACTTTGGAGTAGAGGTAAGAGACCAAGATAAAGAATGGGCACCACATTTCTGTTGTGCTACATGTTACTGCAAACTAATTCAGTGGTGGAAAGGTAAAGAGAATGTGGCGTTGTTTGCTGTTCCCATGGTGTGGAGGGAGCCTAAGGACCATGTTACTGATTGTTATTTCTGTCTAACAAACATTCAGGGTTTTACAAACAAAAAGTCGAAGAGGCACATTGTTTACCCAGATCTGCCTTCAGCAAGAATGCCAGTGCAGCATTCCGACAACCTTCCAGTACCTTCAAGAGTTCGAGGTCACATTCCGAGTGACAGTGAAATAAGTAACACTGAAGAAATCACAGATGATGATTCTTTATATCACTGCACAAGTGAGTCATCGCCACATTTGTTAACACACGCAGATTTAAATGATTTAGTGCATGATATAGGACTAAGTAAACAAAAGGCGCAGCTGCTTGGTTCAAGATTACAAGAGTATAATATATTGCACCAAAGTACTTAAATCAGTGTGTTCAGGAACAGGGAACATGCCTTTATTTCTTATTTTTCAACTGACGAAGCACTGACATTTTGCAATGACGTTACTGGCCTGATGCAAGTGCTGAACTTCACTTATATTTCACAGGAGTGGAGACTTTTCATAGATGCATCGAAAACAAGTCTAAAGGGTGTTATGCTCCATAACGGAAATAAAATACCCTCTGTTCCAGTAGCTTACGCTAGTTTGACAAAAGAGAATTACGAATTCGTACAAAGGATGCTAAATTCATTAAAATACAATGAACACAAATGGAAAATATGTGCAGATTTCAAGGTAAATGCTATGGTACTGGGAATGCAACAAGGCTACACAAAGTATGCCTGTTTCCTTTGTGAGTGGGCTAGTCGAGACCAAAATTCTCACTACGTGAAAAAGAAGTAGCCTAGGCGAAGATGGAAAGTTGGCGAAAAGAATGTACAACGTGAAAGTCTGGTAGCTCCTGAATATATACTACTTCCACCGCTTCACATAAAACTTGGCCTGATGAAACAATTTGTGAAGGCCATGGATCCAACAGGCTGTGGGTTTGCATATATAGCTACCAAATTTCCCTGTCTTTCAGCTGCAAAAATAAAGGAAGGTGTATTTGTGGATCAACAAATCAGGGAGCTGCAGAAAGATGCAAATTTTGAAGCATGTTTAACTTATAAAGAAAAACCCACATGAGGTTGTTTCAAGAAGGTGTCAGAAAACTTCCTCGGAAGAAGAAGAGCTACTAACTACAAAGCAATGGTGAAGGATATGATCAAAGAATATCAGGATTTGGGGTGCAATATGTCTTTGAAGGTATAAATGATGGACTCTCATCTGGAATACTTCACAGAGAGTTGTAGTGAGGTATCGTATGAACATGGGGAAAGATTCCATAAAGGCATTTCTACCATAGAAAGGGGCTATGAAGGGAAGTGGGTACCTTCTATGTTAGCAGATTATTGCTGTAATATCATTCGAGAGAAGAAAGATTCACAATACAAGAGAAAAAGTGATGTGCATTGCAAGGCAGTGGCTCATTGTTTGTCAATTTTCTGTAATTTCTCATGTCATATAAATGACCAACCATGCAACCTGTATTACCAAATGATGTGTCAGAATTAGTTGCTTTGGATTTCTTTGGTCCATTACCAAGAACGACAGGAGGTTTCTATTACATTTCAGTAGCAGAGGATGTGTTCTCTAAATGTATCAGATGGAAAGATAATCAAGGACTATTTTATACAAGTAGGCAAACCTAAAGCCATTTTAACGGATAATGGATCACATTTTATCTATGAGAAATGGAAAAGTAGTATAGAAGATCAGGGAGTAGAGTTAAAATACATAGCAGCTTACATGCAGCAAGTTATCCAGTCAAACTTTGAATGTGAGAAATAGGTAGGCTGATAAACATAGCACTTGGGGAAATACGTGTCTGATATGGAGAATGTGTTAAACAATTTAGGTCATGAGAGTACTGAGTTTACTCTCACTGAAATTATGAAGGGCATGAGAGAGCCAAATATCACTGAGGAGAAGTACTATTTCCAACTAGGAAGGACATGGGTATGGACGAAAACAAGAAGTTGGTTAGAGAAAATTTAGGAAAGCAATGGTTGAAGGTAAGGATAGGCATGATTGACAGGGTAGATTGATTAAAATACAAATAGGAGACCTGCTTTTGTTGAAATCACATGAGAAATCTGAAGAAATTACTGCTGAGACTTCTAAAATGTTCAACATACACAAAGAACTCTTTGAGGTGGTGAATATACTGCACTCCAACACATATTATTTGGTATTTCCCAAATCAAGAAAGAAGTATGGACTGAGGAATACTGTGGACTCTAAATTGCTCAAGAGAAGAGAAAAAGAGTAATTCAAAGTAATAAAGAGTAGTGTAAAATATATACAAATATACACAAGTGTGAGAAAAATAGGACTTTCGTAAAACATAATATATCTAATATTATTAACACTATAGTAATTATAAACCGTGAGATAGATGTACGGCAGTCTAATGATGAACACTAACTAAATGTTGGATAAAATATATTTTAAGTTGATTCATTGAGGAATATATGTGGAGCAGATTTAAGTAAAGGAAGTACTAGGTAGATAATAAGGTTAGATTGATTAGTTTGATGCTGTGGTGGTATTTATTATAGAAATAAAGATGTTTGTAGTAAATATTTTGAGTTACTCAATAGTACTGATAAAGACGTAAAAGCAATTCAACACAACATTTTCGTAGCTTCAGACTCCTAAAATAAGATTTAAAGGTGCATATGGTTTAGGTTACTGCAATATTATGAAACTTTACTATGTACTAGGGGAATTCTCAGTAGGAGGTGTGTGTATAAAGAGACTCAGTGAGTGAAATGTTTGGTAAAAAACGTTTATAAAGACACTGAATGAGTGACATGTTTGGTAAAAAGAAGTTTAAACACTAGTTGTAATGATGTAAGTAATATGATGGATATGCTGTGAAGTAATATTGTCTCAGAATAGTTATTTATGTAAATAGGAAAGTGATCTTTAATGTAATATTTAGTGTATAAAACTGTCAGATGAAATTTGTTTTCTTGAAAATGACGACCTTAAAATCAGACCACTGCATAAATAATTACTCAACCACATGATGGGACAATTACACACTGGTCTATAGCATTCCATATTGTGTTGTTGTTAGACAACCTATGATGAAATGGACAGGCATGTGTAATGACACAAGTATATGTCGCACAATGTGGGAATTGTTCCATTTCATTTCGTAGAAATTGTTTTGTTATTCCCTGTCATAACTTAAAAAATACGAGCAGTAGCAGGGCAGTTGTAAAAACCTATATAAAGCAAGCAGTGAGGTGACAGAGCGCTGAGGGTGCATATGCCATCTAACAGTAGGAGGGTAAATGTTGCCACCAGCCTGACAAGTATGCAACCAATAATCTTTAACTCTGTTTAAATGTGTAACTGGAAATAATGTTTTTATGTTTTAATATTTATATACTGTTAAGCAGATATTAGTTTTAAAAGTATTATGGACCTTTGTAGTTAAAACTGTAACGAGTCATGGCTTTAGGCTTAAATTAAAATCTAAAGGGACTTCCCCACAGAAGGGTAAGGCGGAAGAAATGTTGAAACAGAAAGTTTAAGAATAGTTCTCTCTGTGAGTCAGAAGTGTTGTGATGTACATGTGGTGTGATGCCCACGTACAGTATTGTGTGGTGATTAAGATGAGCAAAATCATTGTTAAATGGACTCAGGTGGATGGGAAATTATTGCTACACAAAATTTTACAGCATTAAGCAACTACTTGTCAACAAAGCAGAAATAGCAATGTTATTACGAGGACCAGTGGGAAGTTATTGTTTGCAGTGAAGGAGGCAGGCATTACGTAGCAGTATTACCCACTGTATTGGCCAAATATTACGATAGGAATTACGACTTGGAAGCCACTGTGTAGAAGCTGCTAAATCATCCATCAGTAGCAAAATCTCGTCAGAGGCTACAATACGTTGCTCAACACTACAAAAGGAATGAAGTAGGGTATTTATTTCTATGGCGAAGTTCAGTATATTTTGTTTTTCATAGTGACAAACATATTGTAGAAGTCATGACTCGTCGTCCTCTTGTAGAAGTTAAGTAATACGAGTTTAAGCGTTTAAAAGCAACAAGCTTTATCACAGTCTCATAATTTTAGTAGATGCTTAGTGTGCCCTTTCCACATAATGTGATATTTAATCAGTAACATTTTCAGATCATGAGCTGGTTAGACATAGTCATATATAAAATGCTTAAAATCATTATTGCCATATTAAGCAAAGCATCAGACTATGTACAAAGTACCAGCTATTTTATTACATTGACTAGCATAATAAAAGCAGTTGCAGATGAAGAGAATAAAATGTATTGTGCACATTTCCATCATTACAAAAAAGATTATTACTGTGGCGTTCAGAAGATACGATTTTACTGATTCATGGCATGTGACAAACCAAATCTATGTTTCAACAAAAGTGCAGGGAAATATTTCTGTTACATTGCATTGGAGGAGTATCAGTTCAAAAATTCTTCACGTTGACTATTATCAGGAAACATCAGTGTGAAAAGTCAGTTTCAGTCAGCAATCAATTCTGTGTAAAGATAATGTTGAAGAAAGATCTTTATTAGGTACAAAAATTACAAATAACACCACTACAGTAAGCAGGATCATTTTACTCAACATTTCAGTGTTATTTTACGTAAAAAGTGTCTCAAGTCTAAAATAGATTTATTCTGTACTGATGAAAGTGTATTTTGATGCAATAACTAAAGTAATACATGTGTACGATCAATATTGTTCATATGCAGTGTGCATCGCTATTTCAAAGTGGTTACTACTTATATTGTGTGTTCTCCTCCCCCTTGTTTGCTTGTCAAGTTACTATATAGGTTCCAGTTATTCAAAATTAAAGATTGTGTGCTAAGAGCTTAGCTCTGCAGCGCTTAGAGCGATCAGTGAAATCAACACCAGGTGTTACTGCACGCGAGTGTCCACCCATTATAATTACGAGTCCGATCGCCAACCACAGTCATTTATAGTCGAGAATTACTCCATATAACCTGGATGAGGTGTCGCAAGTGAGAAAATAGGCCTAATGAAATCGAGAAAACGCACCAGTCTTGGATACTATTCGTATTTACAGCTTTTTCAGTGTTAGACAACGGCATTTTGATTTTGCATGTAGCAAAACGTTTGACGAACTTCGATGATATAATAGATTCTTTCGTAGAAAGGAAAGCATGCCATGTAAACCTGTAGCAAGATTAGAGAGAAAATGTTGGGACCTCAGGGTTGAAGAAATGTGTATTGTCTGTCTTGTCTCTTGTCTTTATTGGTTTTACGTTTCCTGTATTTAATTTTATGTCACACAAAGGAGAAAGTTATTGGCTAATAGGCAATAAAGAGTGCAAATTTTCTGAAGAGTTTTGATTCTCCCAGTCACAAATAATCCCACCCAGTATTAATTGTGAGCTTTTTTAAGGGACATAGGATGTCAGACTGGCCGACTGGGAGTGAGAGAGGCAATTTCCACTGTCCTTAATATGGATTTCATGGCTTCCATTAAAAAATGTACACATGTGAATTCCACAGGGCAAAATACAGTCACCTGCGATAGAAGAATGCTGTGTGAATAGGCATGGCACTGCACTTTGGCACACTTAATACCAACAAACATGCCTTACAATTCCTAGAACATATATGTTTTATATACCAAATTCTTTAGAAAGATGTACACTACAAACTAAAGATATCTTTGAATCTTTTTTTTAACTTTGACATCTTTTCTCAAGAGTGGAAAGGGGGGGGGGAGATGGTGGCTATCAAGTTTTTACCCCAGTTCGGAAATATTGTAGACCCAGGGCTGCATCTACCATGTTAAAAAATGTTCATTAATGGAGAACTACATTTTTCTTGGTAAATTAGGCTACAACTCGATTTGCAGGCAGCTCGTAACTTCTTTCACAGCAAAACCACAGAGAAAAGCTAGCAATGCAATTTTAATAGGTACTATCTCCAGATCTGTAACAGAATAAAGTCATTATATTTACTTTATAATGACAATGGGCCTCATTAAGTTTCTGCAGAATTGTTGTCACTGTTTCTGGGATCTTAGGAGCCACTACCGATGAAACTGATTGAGATGACTTGTCACAGATAATGATCAGAATGATTTCCTTGTGATGAAGGAATTCCTTTCTTCAAAATTCTGCTAAAGACAAGTACTACAGCTCTTGAACTCAGCACATCACTGTATCCTGAGGTTCTCCTCAAAGTGCTACAGAACATTTCTACAAAATCGCTGTTAAATACTCTTGTTAGGACGAAATGAAAGTCCAACGACAATAATTATCGAACACACAGTACTGTATATCATATAGTTAACCAAAATGACTCTGTAAGTCTCATCGCAGAGGAAAACCACTTTGCAGCCAATAAAGGCTGTCATCATTTGTGTTGAAAAAATGGATCTTCTCTGGACAAAATTTAACGTTGTTGTAACTGTTGATATCATTGATGCTGAACCGTTTCTGAATAAATTTCGTGAAAAATACGGTCGCTCTGCAGTCTTGCAACAAATGAGCTTTTGGATGTCCAGAACGTGTTTAGAGATATTTCAGAGCTGTTGTGACAGGTGCTTCACATTCATTTTTCTGTGTTGTTAGACCTTATGTGTTTTCATGACAAAAAACGGACATGTTTTACTATTTGATTTGCTAGCACCTCATAGAAGTTTTTCATGTGACACTTATTTCATCTTCTCCATCAAACATGGTCTTCTCCAGAAAAAGTTTCTTAATTTTTAAAAAATGTAGCATTGATGAAATACAAAAAATATTGGTCGGTTCGAATCATTTGGATGAGTAATTTCTGGCTTCAAATTCTTACCATTGAAAAGGCGTGTCATCATATTTACATTGGTCTTATGATTGTCTCTAACTAGACATACTATAAGAAACCTGCATTTCTCGAAATCTCTGGTAACAGATAGTGTCAAATTATGTTGTTCCTGCCGGAGATTCGTTTGGAGAAGAAGTACTGTACTCAGTGCATAAACGAGCTATCATGAAACATGGAAAACGTTTGGTGAGAATTTCACATTCGCTCACATTCTTGTCGTTCTCAACTTCAAATGTATTATCGCTAATATTCTGATAGGTTTCGTTAACTGTTGTCGTTTTATGACCAAATAAAGTGTCTAGCTTTCTGTCATATTGCAGTCGTTGTTTTATTGAAATTTCATCCACTATCAAGGAACAAAATCTTTCAGCTTCATTCAAACGTTTAGCTTCTAAGGTTAATCTCTCTTTTACAAAGGTCGCTCCTGTTTCGCGTGAGTGTTACCTAAATAGTGGAATGGTGTACTCATAGAACGCAACTGCAAGATATTTTTCTAGCATACCTGTATGTTTCGGGTGATCCTCATTCCCATGCTATACTATGTTTTATAGTATCTTCTGTCCATATGTCTTGAAATTTCCTATGTGCGCATGAAAAAAGTAAGATATTGCATCTGCTGTTTTTATTATATGTGGCAAAGCTTTGCGATAGTTGATGTTAAAAGACTCCAACTCATGTGTGGTTTAATTGAGTTTCTTTCCAAGACGTAAAAGTTTAACCTGCGCTCTGCACAGTTTCAGTCACTATTTATTTTGCTCTGGTTTGATCATCTTTTCGTCTAAAATGTCACACTGGACGTGAATGGAAGAACGGCAATTATTATTGCCGTGATATTCGTGCAGGGAGACACCTGAAGTAATGTTTTGATCACGGTTTTCCTCAGTGCTTTCATATTTCCGTCATTCTTCTTGTATGTCACAGTCAATGAATTTTTGGTAATAGACCCACGTTATTGTTTGAATTGTCCGACTTTATAAGCTGGATAAAAAGGGAAAACCGAGGGAACAACAGCGCCCTGCAATTTCTTTTATTTTTTAGTCCAGGTCGACAGTCTGATTCTCGGAAATGAAGGCTGCGAACCACCTAAGATCTAATGTTTAAATTGGGTGTGAAACCTGTTCTTGATACTGCTTTAAGCCATTGTTCTCTGAGGTCGCTTTGCCTGGGAAATTTCTGAAATGAAATCCCTTTCTCTTTGCCACTTAGGCTCATGTATAAAGGCATATAGCAATACCCCATTGTAGTCGGTGAAGTGAAATCTATAACGAGACGTTACTGTGGCAATATAACGTATGGCAAGATCGTTAGAAATAACTTATTTGAGCAGATGTGACGATGGAGTGGCAAATTAGATTTATGCAAACTCTGTAGTGGTTTTTACAATGAAATGAATCCACTGTAATTCCTTTGTCTAAAAAAAAAAAAGACGCTGAGCACTATGGGACTTAACAGCTATGGTCATCAGTCCCCTAGAACTTAGAACTACTTAAACCTTACTAACCTAAGGACATCACACAACACCCAGTCATCACGAGACAGAGAAAATCCCAGATCCCGTCGGGAATCGAACCCGGGAACCCGGGCATGGGAAACGAGAACGCTACCGCACGACCACGTGCTTGCCTACCATGCAACGGGCCCGGGTTCGATTCCCAGCCGGTTAGGAGATTTTTCTCAACTCGGGGGCTGCGTGTTGTGTTCATTTTGTCACCATCGACGCACAAGTCGCCCAATGTTGCGTCGCCTGAAATAAGACTTGCATCCAGCAGCCGAACTTCCAGGACAGGTTCATTTCATTTCACTGTTGTTTTTATTATTTGTACAGCGAAGGTTTACCGCAAGCTGCACCGAGCAAGGTGGCGCAGTGGTAGCACACTGGACTCGCATTCGAGAGGGCGACGGTTCAATCCCGCGTCCGACCATCCTGATTTAGGTTTTCCGTGATTTTCCTAAATCGCTCCAGGCAAATGCTGGGATGGTTCCTTTGAAAGGGCACGGCCGACTTCCATCCCCATCCATCCCTCCTGATTTAGGTTTTCCGTGATTTCCCTAAATCGCTCCAGGCAAATGCTGGGATGGTTCCTTTGAAAGGGCACGGCCGACTTCCTTCCCCATCCTTCCCTAATCCGATGAGACCGATGACCTCGCTGTTTGGTCTCTTCCCCCAAACAACCCCCAACCCCAACCCCAACCCCGCATGCTGCTAGAGCCACATCGGCCTTTGTGGTGTCTCCGAAATGTTCAAAGATCATTTTAAGGTCACATGCTGTATCGAAGAGGAAAAAAGCTATCTATCGACTTTTGCGATCGTTTGGGTCACAACACGCGTGGCGAACATAATGTTCAAAACAATAGCATTCACCTCAAGTTGAGAGACCTGGAGGTTACGCTTTCGTAACTGCAAGGTGCGTTAACCTCGAACTTAACATCGTTTATAAATATTTAAGTTCTGCTTTACATAGAGTGGTCTGTGGATCAGGAAAGACTAAAGTACTGGGAAGATTTTACTCCGAACCGCATTGAAAAAATTGTATTAACTATTTTCCTAATACTTCATATATCTCTAAAGAGAGACGACTTTCTGATTTACAAGCAAAAAAATCTGAAGCTAGCCTGCATTGAATCCAATAACGTATATATTCAACAGATTTCAATAGTTATATGAATGCGTGGTGTCTGTTATTTCGAACATGTCCGAAAGAACAGACACCATGCGAAATCCGCAGTTGTAATACATATTATGTAGACTGAAGGTGGGGAAGGAGAAAGGAAAGGAAATGATATCAGGTGCATCGGTACTTCATGCAGGATTAGCCGCGACGAGTGAAAATGTGTGCTGAACCAGGACTCCCGGGATCTAATGCTTACTAGGCAGTTGCATTAACCACTTCGCCATCTAGATCCAGTGTTTATCGCAAATCCGCGGACTATCTGGGCACACTCTTCGGCCGACTCACACTCAAACCTAGTGCTATATATCTTCAGTCCCCATCCATGTCCTCCATGCTCGCCAGTTTTATGTTCCCGCTGGAGGTCGAACGACATGGGAGTCAGCAGGGAAGCGTGCCGAGATAGTGTGCGCGTTTGTGATGACTACTATGTCGGAGTTGCGCAGAGGTTAACACAACTACCTAGTAAGCAGGAGATCCTTGGTTCGAGTCCTGATCCAGTGCACACATTCTTCACTCATCGCCGCTGATTGTGCATAATGTCCCAATGGTCCCAATGTAGCTGATGTCATTGGTTCCTTCAGTTTTCTTTCCTTTCTCCTCCCTCAATGTTCAATTTATATAATAGTGTTATATGAGGTACCTCAATAAAATAAACTTATTTTTAGAAACTCTGGAAACTAATTTCAGGTGTTGATCTCTAATTAGAAAGGGTGGGTAGCCATTCCAACAGATGAGTGAAAGCAGTACCTTAGTCATCTTATGTGCAATGAATCATTGCTGTTTAAATACACCAACACATTGAGTATCTCGAAAACGATCACCATTGGTGAAATTTCTTGTAGTAAAATGACGAAAAGCGTTATATTGGTGCTTAACGATGAAGTATAATTAAACGCATTTGTTCGGAAAAGAAGTGTCTTGAAATAACCAGCTCATAAATTGTTTGTTATACAGAGTGTTAAAAAGTTTCGAATACTTTGAGATATGGTAGTACTTATCCAAACTAGAAAACTAAGTCCAACAAACATGGGTCTGGAAATTAACACATTCTTAGATTAGTGCAGTAAACATGGGCCTGGAAATACATAGTTTCTGAGCTAAACACGTTTTCACAGGAGGTGTTCAACGTGGCGTCCATTAGTGACAATGCACCTCTCTGCCCTCCGGCGTAAGGAACGACGCATCCTTTGAAGTATACCAGGTTGTTTTTGTACCTGCTGGCACACACTGAAGACGTGACCCTCTGGTGTCCGCACATTGCTGACTGGCATGGCGTAGACCAATTCCTTCAAGTGTCCCCATAACCAAAAGTCTAGGGGGTTGAGGATCGAGATCTGGGGGACTATAAGGCCAAGGTGTGCCCCTCCCCCCCCCCCCCCCCCCACCCCCCACCCCACCCCACCCCGAGCAATCCAGCGGTCCTCAAATATCTGCGTCAGATGTCCGCGTACATTGTGACGAAAGAGTGCTAGTGCTCCATCATGTACGGAACACATTTGTATTCGTTGCTGCAACGACACAGCCTCCAGCAAAGTGGGCAGTACATTAATGAGAGAGTCGTGCCACAATTAATCTTTGTGGTAGCACTTTTTGCCCTATTAATCTATTGCCAAGTACGCCTGTCCATATGTTGATTGGTAATCGGTGTTGATGCCCTCTTTCCTGAACTGCTTGGGGGTTTACATACGCCCATTCATTCCGCTTATGGAAATTCATACCACCATCTCTTGTGAACCCAACCATATCGGTAAATAAAATCTTGGATGTGAACTGTGGGTCTGCGACACACTTCTGCAACAGCCATTGACAGAACTGCCGTCTGCCACGGTGATCCTGTGCTTTTAGGGCCTGAACGCGCTTGTTCATGAAGTACCTTCAAGATAAGAGAGTGAGACACGTGTTCTGCTGCTGCTAATCGTCACACACTGGTATTTTCCACCGAACGTAGCACACGCTCCTCCATGTCAGGTGTGCGGACTGTGTGGGGCCTTCCACTGTCAGTTTTCGGAGGTGCAATCCGCCATTCACTTGTCGAGTAGTAGGATTCCATTGGTAACAAGTAGTGGAAGAGAGAAAATGTAAATGTACTACACCATTTGCACATACAAACAGCTAAATAGCAGAAAACACGTAAGTGGATCTGAATTTGGAACATCATGATATGTACAGAGGATTGACAGTACTGTAAAATAAGGCACAGAAACAAACTGAAATCGGATGTAGTCCACAAAACGACTCGAACCACACCCCTGAATGTAGACCACCTAATGTTAGATATAGTACTGTGGGTAAGACATCATAATACCCTATCGACACATTTGACGGAGCACCAATGCAAAGACTGTGCTAACATCTGCTACCAAGCATCACGGAGCCCTTCCTATAAACACGTGTTTGTCTCGGAAACTATTATTTCCAGGACCCATATTTATTGGAGTTCTTTTTCTTGTTTCGATGAGTACTATTACCTCTTAAAGTATTAGACATTTTTTGAACACCCTTCATACTTCACAGATGCTGAGACTAAGTTACCTTTTAATTCTGTTGCAAATGAAATGTGTTAGTCTGTTCTGTGCTTTTTATTGTAAATGATAGTTTGCCTTACCATATGATCAATGTGCGAATATTTATGCGGAGTTGCGTGTTACATGCTTAATTTTTAAATTATTTACAGTTATAATTCACAACTCACACCTGATAGGGAGAGAGAGAGAGAGAGAGAGAGAGAGAGAGAGAGAGAGCGCAATTTGCACACAATGTCAAATGTTCCAGAAAGAACATATTTCCTTATTGCAGAGCGCAGCGGACAAGAATGAATTGTTTTACAAATCTCCACTGTGTCACTGCCCTGAAACAGCGTCTTATACAGGGTGTTACAAAAAGGTAGGACCAAACTTTCAGGAAACATTCCTCACACACAAAGAAAGAAAATACGTTATGTGGACATGTGTCCGGAAACGCTTACTTTCCATGTTAGAGCTCATTTTACTACTTCTCTTCAAATCACATTAATCATGGAACGGAAACACACAGCAACAGAACGTACCAGCGTGACTTCAAACACTTTTTTAGAGGAAATGTTCAAAATGTCATCCGTTAGCGAGGATACATGCATCCACCCTCCGTCGCATGGAATCCCTGATGCACTGATGCAGCCCTGGAGAATGGCGTATTGTATCACAGCCGTCCACAATACGAGCACAAAGAGTCTACATTTGGTACCGGGGTTGCGTAGACAAGAGCTTTCAAATGCCCCCATAAATGAAAGTCAAGAGGGTTGAGGTCAGGAGAGGGTGGAGGCCATGGAGTTGGTCCGCCTCTACCAATCCATTGGTCACCGAATCTGTTGTTGAGAAGCGTACGAACACTTCGACTGAAATGTGCAGGAACTCCATCGTGCATGAACCACATGTTGTGTCATACTTGTAAAGGCACATGTTCTAGCAGCACAGGTAGAGTACCCCATATGAAGTCATGATAACGTGCTCCATTGAGCGTAGGTGGAAGAACATGGGGCCCAATCAAGACATCACCAACAATGCCTGCCCAAACGTTCACAGAAAATCTGTGTTGATGACGTGATTGCACAATTGCGTGCGCATTCTCGTCAGCCCACACATGTTGATTGTGAAAATTTACAGTTTGATCACGTTGGAATGAAGCCTCATCCGTAAAGAGAACATTTGCACTGGAATGAGGATTGACACATTGTTGGATGAACCATTCGCAGAAGTGTACCCGTGGAGGCCAATCAGCTGCTGATAGTGCCTACACACGCTGTACATGGTACGATAACAACCGGTTCTCCTGTAACACTCTCCATACAGTGACATGGTCAATGTTACCTCGTACAGCAGCAACTTCTCTGACGCTGATATTAGGGTTATCGTCAACTGCACGAAGAATTGCCTCGGCCATTGCAGGTGTCCTCGTCGTTCTGGGTCTTCCCCAGTCGCGAGTCATAGGCTGGAATGTTCCGTGCTCCCTAAGATGCCGATCAATTGCTTCCATACATAAAATGGGCATCTGCCAACTCCGCATTTGTAAACATTGCACTGACTGCAAAACCACGTTCGTGATGAACACTAACCTATTAATGCTACGTACTGATGTGCTTGATGCTAGTACTGTAGAGCAATGAGTCGCATGTCAACGCAAGCACCGAAGTCAACATTACCTTCCTTCAATTGGGCCAACTGGCGGTGAATCGAGGAAGTACAGTACACCATGACGAAACTAAAATGAGCTCTAAAATGGTAATTAAGCGTTTCCGGACACATGTCCCCATTAACATCTTTTCTTTATTTGTGTGTGAGGAATGTTTCCTGAAAGTTTGGCCGTACCTTTTTGTAACACTCTGTATAACACGCAAGATACGATAGGAAATTACGGAATGTAATTTGGTTCTTCCCAGACACCGAGCTTCTATTGTTAAGGAAAGTCGATAGCAATTCCTGTGATCTTCGATAAGTGAGTGTTACGTCATGTTTGGACAAAGTTTTGTGAACTGTATATTACCCTAGAGAGTATAAATATCTATGGGGTGAGCAACCACCGGACGCGCAGAACGATAATTCTGTCCCCAACATCTTCTGCAACTCAAGTCACGTGATTCTGGGACGATGCATTTTATTCTGTATAGCGCTTAGCGAATTTTGAGGGTTATTACTTCGCTGCTACAGACAGATCACTTTCAAGAGTACCGCGAAACTTTGCATTTGCGTTTACAGGCATATTAACAATTTGATACCAGGGATTGGCTTAAGGATTTGAAGAACGATGGTGTTACTCGATATTTGTCAACATATAAAGGGCCTCATATCAACATGACATTTACAATTATCTTTTACATACGTCTTCTTACATACGTAGGAACGAAAGTACTGCACTATGGACGGTACTAAAACTGATAAGTGCAAAAACTTATACGAAACAAGACTAATACGTGTAATATTCAAGTTTCGGTATTACCACAAACTGTAGACAAGCAGCGTCGTCCGAAAATCACGTGGCTAGCCCGGTTTGATGTTAAGAACATGCGCAGTAGGCCATGCTCACACCGTAGACATTCATACTTATGGGTTACTCCAAGGATATACTCCGCCCGAACGTGCCCCAGAAAGTCAAGGGTACCGACCGCCCGCCGTATCATTCTCAACCAGTAGGCATCACTGGATGCGGACATGGAGGGGTATGTGGTGAGCAGAACGTTCTCCTGGCCGTTGTGTTTTCGTAACCGCAGCCGCTACTTTTCAGTCAAGTAGCTTCTCAATTCGTCTCACAAGGGCTGAGTGCACCCTACTTGCCAACAGCTCTCGGTAGACCTGGACGGTGGACCATCCAGGTACCAGTTAAGCCCTAGAGCTCTTATCTTCGGTGATTTGACGGGCACGGGTGTTACCATCGCGGCAAGGCCGTTGTCCCAAGGATACAGGGTTGGACTAAATTGTGACTTCCCGTGGTGTCTGTGAATGCTACTTTTAGGTAACTTCGATTTTAGTTGTGGTTTGTCACAGTTTAGAATCGCAGCTTACGAACTGACGACTTGTACCTCTCCACAACGTTAAAATGCTATTACTGGGATTTTTAACCATTGGTGTTACACTGTGATTAGTCGCATGTGGCAACTAACAGGCACCGACAAATATATCCGGTAACTGGTATTTTTGACTAGGTGAACTTGTGTCAATGCAATGGAAGTAGTATGTTCTAGCCTGTATTTCAACAGTGTTAATCGAAGTCAGTATGTGATTTAAAAGGGATAGTAAATAAAACTGATATACGCTCATACGCAACACAATAATGGAAATATCACTCTCCCATTGTTACAGTCATCCTATTCCCCTAAATTTTTTGCCTAGTAGTTACTGATAAAGACTTCGTTTTGTGTTTTAAAGCTGATGATATGCAAGTGAAAAGAGTGGGAAGTACAGATCTTCAAGTTAAAAGTTGATATCGGGAATAGTTGAAGTTCAGTACTTGAATACACACATGGAATTTTACCTGTGTTTTGCAGTGCTGAAGAAAATACCGATCTTCCGTATACACTACTGTGAAACATTTGGTAAAAGTTTTGTAGCGACCTCCCCCTCCCCTGCATTTTTGTGGTTTGTGTGCGATATTTGTGTGTAATACGCAACAAAATACTCATCGGAGCCTTGTACATTAACTAATATACGTTTTCTGAACTTACTTTGCAATTTTCGATTTTATGATGAAAAGTGCGTTAAGTGTGTTTAAATATGGCGTGAATGTGAACATTAGCCTAGAGTGCAGGTAAATCTGTTTTCACAGTCTGCATATGGCACTCACATTCTTTGGTTTCACCGAATCGCAACCGAATTATCATCTTTCAGCCTAACATAGATCGTGGTCTACGCTACAAAACCAAGATTACGGAGGTGGTGTGGGGAGTTACATTGCACTCTAGCCAAACACATCAATGCTGATGCCAAGTAAAAAATCTCAGAGCAAATTAGCTCCTTAGTTCATTTCTTGAGCATGAGATACGATGTTGATACGGCGTTGAATGTTAAATGCTACTCGGTTGCTACTTGCTGCTTATGATTTTTACTTGTGACTGAAATCTCAGTCAGATACTGTAAAGTTATTGTCGTGAAAACTGTGATTTCCCGCTCACTGTGATAAGTAACAGATACGTTATTTTTTTCCTATCACTACTATACTCTATTCGTCGTAAGAACGATCCAGATGTAAACAAACACACGCGCTGCGGTTGGCGAATGGTCGTAGCATACATTCATGGATTTTGTTACACCATTGGAAATAGATCCTACTTATGTATTAGACATTTTGTGTTATGCTACCGCTACTGAGTCTTTAAGGCATTCTAATGGATTAACAGACATCTAGGGTTTTGCTGATCAGTATGCTAAATGCTTACGTCATGTATTTCTTATTTCAACTCTCAGTGTACAGTCGATTCCTCTGAACAGTTCTGAGAACGACGTTGTGGCTACTTCTGATTGGTACATGTGAGTTTGGTTTGTAAATACTCTCTCAACTTCTCCTTTGAACACAAAATGCCGAAAAGCCTAAGTTTTCACCTTATTTTTTCTTTTGATGAAATTGAGAAACATGGTATAGTATCATTATAATAAAACTATTCCTAAATCTACACAGGTTGGTAGCATAGCGGATTTAGTAACTGAATTGTATACGCAACGTTGTGGGTTCGATTTCACATTAAGTAAATTTTGTAATGTTTATCGAAATGACATCATGAGTTGTACACTTAAGAGAAAATGGAATGTTCAGAGGAAAACCAGTCTTTGTATGTGACAATGCACTTCTTACCATTCCTCAGTTTGTAGACAGTGATCTTCCTGTATAGGAACGTTGAGTTGTACATGTCATTCTGAAGAATCATTCGGATGGTAGGAGGGTGTAAGTAACCTCTCACTGTGAATACTGAAGAAAATGGCTTCTCAACAATCACGTGGGTAGTCATTGTGGTGCTTCCCACTCATCCTTGTTTCCCAGGTGTGGTGAAAATGACTGAATCTGCATCATGTTCTTTGGTGAAACATAGATGAGGAACACCGTTAAAAAGCGGTGATAAACTGATAGTTCTCAGTATTTTTGAGAACTTATCGGAAAAACATCCATCACTACTGGTAAAGGAATTTGCAGCAATGACATCCGAGTTTACCGGTGTTTCTGTGACAGCGGTAACTTGTGCATATAAAGTAAGACGCAAGACAAGTAAGCTGTCAACTCCAGGAAAAACAAGAAAACGTCAATCGTGTGTTTTAGGAAAATGTGATGATTTCGTTAAAAATGAAAAATGTTGTGCGGTCAAAGGTGCAGGCTTTTTTTTTTTTTTCAGGAACGAAGCTCCTGCAGTAAACAAGGTATTTCAAACGGTAAATAATGACGATGACTTGCCTACTTTTAAACGAATAACATTTTATAAACTGATAAAATATAATGGTTTTCAGTTCGAAAGTAGGAAAAGGACTAGTGCAATTACAGACAGGGAGGATATTGCTTTTTGGAGGAGGCGTTATCTCCGGCAGATACAATAGTTCCGACACGAGAAACGGAAGATTTATTACCTTGACGAAACAGGGGTTAACGCAAGACAGAAAAAGTGTGAACTGATGAGAGACAAGCTTTTGTTGCAGGTCTGTCGCAGGAGTTAAAAAATCCGACGGGAAAAGGAAAAAGGCTATTATAGCGCATATTGGAAGCAGCTGTTGTGTTGTGAAAAGTGCTGAATTGATTTTTTAACCAAAGAGACTGGAGATCTTCGCGAAAACATGAATGGCGAAGTGTTCCTAAAATGGTCCTAAGATATTCTACCCAAATTAGATCCCATTAGTGTTATAATTATGGACAACGCTTCGCATCATAGTGTTAAGATTGAGCGTAGGCCCAAAAAATCTTGGAGGAATTTACTGAGTGTAAAAGGAGCACATGTCCATCCTACTGCGATTGAGCTTGAATTATTAAA
This sequence comes from Schistocerca gregaria, assembly GCF_023897955.1. Lineage (NCBI taxonomy): Eukaryota > Metazoa > Arthropoda > Insecta > Orthoptera > Acrididae > Schistocerca > Schistocerca gregaria. Next base: position 419,460,377 of record NC_064931.1, read on the forward strand.
ACAGGTTGAAGCTTACGTTCTAGATCATCACATTATTGATGAAACGAGTCAGTCTGCAGGTCACATTGCCATTAGGTTACCAACGTACCACTGCAATCTGAATCCCACAAAACTTATTTGGAACCAAATTAAAGGATATTTCGTAAAAAATAATACGACATTTAAGCTACCAGACGTGCTTAATGCACGAAACTCTGTCGTACTTCACTGTTGATCGCTGGTGGGAAGCAGAACAACACGCAGTAAAAGAAGAAGACAAAATGTGACACTTGCGTGGTTTCATAGATTATGTTAATGATCGGCTACTTAGAAATGCTGAAGATGGCAGTTCTATTGGTGACATGTCCTCTTCATATTCATATTCATAGATGGAAGGAGCTCAGAGGTCACCACATGACTGATCTGAGTAATATCTTAATAGGCTTCAGTATTTACAGCGACATCACCGCAATACACTCTTAAAATCATATATTGCCCTCTCACATAAATTATGTTGTTTTACGCAAGTTTTTTTTATGTTCTTATTCTAAGCTAAGATATAGTTTTTGCCTGGTCCCTTAACAAATGTATTACCGGAAATATTGATTTATCCCTGTTAAAATTTAAGTGGCATTTTTAAAGTTTTATTCTTTGTCTGCTGTTTATTTATTTTATTAATTAGCTGCAGGTGTAATGTTTGGCCTAATCTGCTTTCAAATGTTTTATTTTAATGCTTTTGATATGAATGATTTCAGTGTTTCAGCATTTTCAAATACTTATCTGCGTAAAGCGTTGTGCGTTGGGACATCTTCTTTTGAGTAGTGCGGGTGAGCTACGCTACTGCACATACCGTAACGTTATTGTTGTACCGGAGCATGCAAAGCTGAAGTTCCGCGGGGAATAAAATACAGTGAGGCAACAGAAAATGGGGGAAAATATGCAGTGTAATGTTCACATCAGGATTGTTCTTACGATTAATAGACTATAAGGTATAAACATCCAAATATTGGTGACCAGGAAGAATATGAATGTTATTGCTTCTCGTTTCACTCTCAGTTATTTAAAATGTCCTCGTAGGTTCCTGCGTAACTCTCACTCAGAAATCGCCACATATTCAGAAATAAAGAGCCATATTTGTGAGAAGAAAGGACGTGAATTCTGTTGCTGCTCGTTTATCTTGTTGGGATTAATGCTGTCCTCTTAATTTCCGGAATACTTACACGCTCAGAAATCGCAACGTATTCGGAATTAAACATCCAAATACTTAAATCGTCCGTCGTTTTGTAATCAGACAGGAACGTAAATAACACCGAATATTGCAGAACATGCTTGTATCACTTTCATGATAAAGTCCCAGAATGTGTTAACGACGTTAAGGTGAAAACAATTGTACGCATATAGCTTCGACTCCATAACCCACGACTTTGTAGGGCCCCTACCCAGTCTTTAAATAAAAATTACAATTCCTTAGCAAAAGTAGTTAGAAGTTACGTGAAAGCCCCTGTGGAGTGCTGTGTTAAAGACGTGAACCGGTAGCCACCAGTGGGACGACATGTGGGTCATAGCAGCAGACACACAAGTGGATTGCGAAATCAGTATAGCCGAGTGCACCAGTAAACTGCACTGCACAGAGGTAACCGTGTAGCCAGTGGGGTGATGTTACTACACCAGGACATGTTTCTTGCTATGAACGATGTGACTAAGTGCCGTGTTTTAAGAGAAACTAATGTGCGCCAGAGTCATATAAATAAGTTTTGAACTTTGAGGCAGGGGTCATTTCTCTTCGCCAGAAATTAGCAGGATCATGATGCTCGAGCTACGCTGGACAGCCAGACAACTGGCCAATGCCAGCAGCAACCACGAATTCGAAATCGGGCCGTGCCTGCCACCAGCACGAAGTCCTTCACGTGACGTGGTGCGACAGCTCCACCGATCTGCCATCTGAACCTGCTGCTGCCTCTGATGCTGATTTCCTGCCACCTTCTGACTCCTGTCAGAGGGTTGTGAGTTAAGGAGCCGGAATGGTGTACAGTTTTTCTGTGAGCAGTTGAGTACCGTTTCCAAGAGGCATTATGAAGCGGTTGAGGATTTTGCAGATAGGAATGGGAAATTAAGTGTACGTACTTGTGAGTTAATACAGAAGAAGGAGGTGAACAAAATATTGTTAAAAGAAGCTTATAAATGTGAGGCTGATGTTTTTCGGAAAGGTTCGGCACCGGACATGTCTAGGAGAGTGCGTATTGGGGCGCCAAAAGATATCCATGCAGCAGTCAGATTAGCATTCGAGTATGAGGAGACTGATATTTCCATAGGTGTAACGTATGAGAGGAGCATGATTCCATTCAATGTAAGACGTTTTAACTATGGTTGTGCAAGGCATGTACAATGGAAATCCACCAGCCACAGAGGGATAGAAATTGAGATTGTGTGGACTCCAGACGGTTTAATAGAAATAATACTTGGGGTGGTATGGGCCCATGGCAGAGATATAGGGGTAGTGAGAGAGGTGGTCTGAGTAGTACGAAACACTCATTAAACTCAAGAAAGAACCCCAGAGACGCTGGAAGGAATTCACAGTAAAGATGAATGCAGTGAAAACGAATGCAGAGACGGCATGTGGCATAATGTGTGTGATAAGATGGTAGGGAATATAAAGTTTTGTTGGACACAAGGGCACATACATCAGTGGCCTCAAGGAAGTTAGTAGGTAGGAGGCTTTGAAACTCACCATGTTACAGTTTGTATGGGGTTGTTGTTGTTGTTGTCTTCAGTCCTGAGACTGGTTTGATGCAGCTCTCCGTGCTACTCTATCTCGTGCAAGCTTCATCATCTCCCAGTACTTACTGTAACCTACATCCTTCTGAATCTGCTTAATGTGTTCATCTCTTGGTCTCCCTCTGCGATATTTACCCTCCACGCTGCCCTCTAATGCTAAATTTGTGATCCCTTGATGCCTCAGAACATGTCCTACCAACCGGTCCCTTCTTCTTGTCACGTTGTGCCACAAACTCCTCTTCAGACCAATTCTATTCAATACCTCCTCATCAGTTATTTGATCTACCCATCTAATCTTCAGAATTCTTCTGTAGCACCATATTTCGAAAGCTTCTATTCTCTTCTTGTCTAAACTATTTATCGTTCACGTTTCACTTCCATACATGGCTACACTCCATACAAATACTTTCAGAAACGACTTCCTGACACTTAAATCTACACTCGATGTTAACAAATTTCTCTTCTTCAGAAACGCTTTCCTTGCCATTGTCAGTCTACATTTTATATCCTCTCTACTTCGAGCATCATCTGTTATTTTGCTCCCCAAATAGCAAAACTCCTTTACTACTTTAAGTGTCTCGTTTCCTAATCTAATTCCCTCAGCATCACCCGACTTAATTCGACTACATTCCATTATCCTCGTTTTGCTTTTGTTGATGTTCATCTTATATCCTCCTTTCAAGACAGTGTCCATTCCTTTCAACTGCTCTTCCAAGTCCTTTGCCGTCTCTGATAGAATTACAATGTCATCGGCGAACCTCAACGTTTTTATTTCTTCTCCATGGACTTTAATACCTACTCCGAATTTTTCTTTTGTTTCCTTTACTGCTTGCTCAATATACAGATTGAACAACATCGGGGAGAGGCTACAACCCTGTCTCACTCCCTTCCTAGCCACTGCTTCCCTTTCATGCCCCTCGACTCTTATAACTGCCATCTGGCTTCTGTACAAACTGAAAATAGCCTTTCGCTCCCTGTATTTTACCCCTGCCACTTTTAGAATTTGAAAGAGAGTATTCCAGTCAACATTGTCAAAAGCTTTCTCTAAGTCTACAAATGCTAGAAATGTAGGTTTGCCTTTTCTTAATCTATTTTCTAAGATAAGTCGTAGGGTCAGTATTGCCTCACGTGTTCCAACATTTCTTCGGAATCCAAACTGATCTTCGCCGAGATCGGCTTCTACTAGTTTTTCCATTCGTCTGTAAAGAATTCGCGTTAGTATTTTGCAGTTGTGGCTTATTAAACTGATAGTTCGGTAATTTTCACAACTGTCAACACCTCCTTTCTTTGGGATTGGAATTATTATATTCTTCTTGAAGTCTGAGGGTATTTCACCCGTCTCATACATTTTGCTCACCAGATGGTAGAGTTTTGTCAGGACTGGCTCTTGCAAGGCCGTCAGTAGTTCCAATGGAATGTTGTCTACTCCCGGGGCCTCGTTTCGACTCAGGTCTTTCAGTGCTCTGTCAAACTCTTCACGCACTGTCGTATCTCCCATTTCATCTTCATCTACATCCTCTTCCATTTCCATAATATTGTCCTCAAGTACACCGCCCTTGTATAGACCCTCTATACACTCCTTCCACCTTTCAGTTTTCCCTTCTTTGCTTAGAACTGGGTTTCCATCTGAGCTCTTGATATTCATGCCCTCGGGAAAAATTACGGCTGTAGTTTCCCTTGCTTTCAGCCGTTCGCAGTACCAGCACAGCAAGGCTGTTTTGGTTAGTGTTACAATGTCAGATCAGTCAATTGTATGGGGTAGGGGTCATGATATGCAGCCATTGGGATCAACAGCGATGAATTTTTCGTCAGAGGCTGCAATCTCCCCCCTCGTTCCTAATTACAGTCATTGTCCACAATAAGCAAAGTCGTTCATGAAAAATTTGATAAGAGCGAAGGTTACAAAAACCTTATAGTTTATTTACCTTTTCGTATAGAGTTGGCTCCAGTTCTTCTTGTCCAGGGGTCTGATTCTTGAAGCTGATATTCTCACACCTTAGGTCTTCGTGGCTGAATTGATTTAAATAAATTTTAAGATCGTTGTTGCAGAATTTTTGTTGTTATGTTAATATATTTTGTCACTTTGTAGTATATCATACAGTCTTTTGAATTTTCAGATTAACAAAGCCGAATTACGTTGTTTGACCAAAATACAAAAATACGTCCGATCACATTAGATGCATGCTTCCTACTACTTCACTCTGCGGTAATAACCATATTCCAAAGGCTTTTTCTTGACAAATGAGTTTCTATTAATTTTGATTATTATTTTATAAATGAATCGATGAATAAACGTAACAAACAGTACTAGATTGCGTAATTAATAATAGAAATTTTATGTGTGCCAAAAAATTTGTAATTTCAAATGTTTCTTAAAAATATTATTTTAACTGTACACTTAGAGCTAGTACTTATCGATTGTAACATCGATAATACAGTAATTTTAGCTTGATATATAACATAATGTGTAGAAAATTGTATGACAGTTTTAAGAAAAGCAGCAGAGATAACACTGGCTTGTCCGAAATTCGAAAAATAATACTGGTATAGACAACTACTGCTGAGGAAAAGTAATGTTAGAGGATGATCTCCCGTCAGAAGGCAACCAAGTTGAGGCAGTATGTCCAATCACTTTTGGAGGACTTTATAAAACAACAATTGGCTGATGGGATAATAGATGAGAGCAGTAGCCCCTGGGGTGTGGAAATTGTGATCGTGCTCAGGAAGTCTATGGATGGCTCAAAGAAGTATCGCATTTGTTGCGATTACTGCCACTTGAGTAGTAAGACTACAAAAGGTGCCAATCGAATTCCAGACACCACAGTGACAATAGATAACCTAGAAGACCATATAACCTCTGTGGCACAGGACTATGAGGTTTTAATCTTTTGGCCACTTCTTGTGGAATAGAGGAAGAATTCAGCAGTGCTAATTTTTTCATTTCTATTTTCCTTATGTGCTCTTTGACAATCTTCCGATACGATGGTTCACTCAGCAAGTTTTTTTCTTCATCATGTTCTTTTCTCAACATACTTTTTATTTATCAACGAGTATTTTGATCAGACTAACAGTTTTGCCATGGGCAGCCCTCTCCTCCTCTGGTAGCAAACTTTTTTATGGAATACTTTGAGGAGAGGGCTCTTTATTCGGCAGAACGTAAACTGAGAATCTTCTGGCGATATGTAGATGGCACTTTTGTAGTGTGGCCCCATAGTGAAGAAGAATGGTCACGTTTCTTGTAACATCTGAATGCAATCCACAAGAACATTCAGTTGACGATGGAAGTGGAGAAGGATGGTTACTTACCGTTTTTGGACGTCTTGATTATTAGGAGAGAGGTTGGGTCATTAGGGTATTCTGTCTATCATAAGGCCACAGATATGGACCCGTACCTACAAGTGCCGAGCTGCCATAACCCTTCACAAACTACCGGCGCCTTAGAATATTGACACACGGGGCTCATATTGTTTCTGATGAAGACAGTCTTACTTAGGGGTAGAACAGCTACAGTCAGTGTTCTGCACGTCGCATCAGTACAGCGATAAGGAGGAAGAAACGTGACCACCCACAACATCAAGCAGGTAAGGAGTTGATCGAGTCCAGGGCGTTAGTTTCACACGTCGGCAGGATCCTAAGAAAACATGAAGTTAAAGTAATCTTCTGGCCACTGGAGAAGGTTAGAGCACTTCTCGGCTGGGTAAAGGACGATGTGGGTCTGCGGAAGGCTGTAATTTACAAAACTTCTCGCCAGTTTGGCAAAGCCTATGTACGCTATTGACCATTAAAATTGCTACACCACGAAGATGACGTGCTACAGATGCGAAAGTTAACCGACAGGAAGAAGATGCTGTGATATGCAAATGATTTACTTTTCAGAGCATTCACAAAAGGTTGGCGCCGGTGGCGACACCTACAACGTGCTGACATGTGGAAAGTTTCCAACCGATTGCTCATACACAAACAGCAGTTGACCGGCGTTGCCTGGTGAAACTTGTTGGGATGCCTCGTGTAAGGAGGAGAAATGCTTACCATCACGTTTCCGACTTTGATAAAGGTCGGATTGTAGCCTATCGGGATTGCGGTTTATCGTATCGCGACATTGTTGCTCCCGTTGGTCGATATCCAATGTCTGTTAGCAGAATATGGAATCAGTGGGTTCAGGAGGGTAATACGGAATCCCGTGCTGGATCCCAACGGCCTCGTATCACTAGCAGTCGGGATGACAGGCATCTCATGCGCATGGCTGTAACGGATCGTGCAGCCACGTCTCGATCCCTGAGTCAACAGATAGGGACATATACAAGACAACAACAATCTGCACGAACAGTTCGACGACGTTTACAGCAGCATGGACTATCAGCTCGGAGACCATGGCTGTGGTTACCCTTGATCCTGCATCACAGACAGGAGCGCCTGCAGTGGTGTACTCAACGACGAACCTGGGTGCCCAAATGACGAAACGTCATTTTTCGGATGAATCCAGGTTGTGTTTACAGAATAATATGGTCGCATCCGTGTTTGGCGACATTGCAGTGAACGCACATTGGAAGCATGTATTCGTCATCGCCATACTGTCGTATCACCCGGCGTGATGGTATGGCGTGCCATTGGTTACACGTCTCAGTCACCTCTTGTTCACATTGACGGCACTCTAAACAGTGGACGTTCCATTTCAGATGTGTCACGACTCGTGGCTCTAATCTTCATTCGATCCATGCGAAACCCTATGGATACAGAAAATGTTCGACTGCTGTACTGGCCAGCACATTCTCCAGATTTCTCACCAACTGAAAACGTCTGGTCAATGCTGGCCGAGCAACTGGCTAGTCACAATACGCCAGTCACTACTCTTAATGAATTGTGGTATCGTGTGTCAGCTGCATGGGCAGCTGTACCTGTACACGCCATCCTAGCTCTGTTTGACTCAATGCCCAGGCATATCAAGGCCGTTATTACGGCCAAAGATGGTTGTTCTGGGTACTGATTTCTCAGGATCTATGCACCCAAATTGCGTGAAAATGTAATCACATGCCAGTTCTAGTATAACATACTCGTCCAATGGATACCCGTTTATCATCTGCATTTCTTCTTGGTGTAGCAATTTTAATGGTCAGTAGCGTATATCAGGCGATATGCACAGTACATGAAAGGTGCGTTGAATATGAACATAAAACTCGGCTTTCGCAGCCCCAGTAAGTCGGCCAAAGCTGAGCATTGTATTTTTTTCCCTTTATTGTAATTTAATGCCCCTGCCCCATGTGGGAACGGGAGGCCTGGCAGCGGCACAGTCCTCCGGTCTTCAGCTGAGTGGCTTTATAAAACATATAAAAAGGGGACTCATACACAAAAAGGACGAAAAAAGGGGATATAAAACACAGACAATGGAGATAATGGAAGTTAAATTATACACTAACACACTCACTGGGAGACAGCTAAAAAAGTCGACATAAAGTTGAAAGAACACAGATGGCAATTTGTGTGGCACTTAATATACACTGGAGTCATACACAAGTTAAAAGTCAGCCACAGTATAAAAACACACAGAGTGAGAGACACTTAGAAAACTACTGTAAATGATGGAGCATATATGAAGAATAAAAATCGTTAGTACGGACCTGCTGAGGGATAGGAGGCCACAGAGGAGGAAAAAAGAGGGGAGAAAGGTCCAGTGGGGGGGGGGGGGGGGTGGTACATTGGGACCATTTAAAGGTAGGGTAAAGGGCCAGGTAGGCTGTGTCATTAGCAAACTGGGAGAGGTAAACAGGCAGGGAGGTTCGGGAATATCGGCAGTATACAGGAGATAGAGGAGAGGGGGAAAGGATGGAGCCTTGGGGCACACTGGCAGTGGGATAGAAAGTATGGGAGTTGGAATTGTGGATACTGACATAGGAAGGACGATGGGAGAGGAAGGGAGCAACGAGACGGACAAAACTGATAGGGAGAGCATAGGTCTGGACCTTGAAGAGGAGCCCGGGATTCCAGATACAGTGGTAGGTGTTCTGGACGTCAAGGGAAACAAAGATAGTGGAGCGATGGGAGTTAAGTTGGACGGAAAGAAGATAGGTAAGGTTAAGGAGCTGGTTATCATCTGAGAAGGAGGGCTGGGAGTCACACCGGGTAAGGGGAAGGATGTGGTGCAGGTTAAGGTGGTGAGGAATACAGCAGGAGAGGATAGACTCCAAGACCTTACTGAACATGGAGGTGAGGCAGATGGGACGATATGAAGAGGTCTCAGAGGGGATTTTGTTGGGTTTAGGGAACAGCAGGACATGGGAAGTGAGCATGTTGTATAGGGTAGCAAGGGCCGCCAGGAAGGCCGGCGGGGGGGGGGGGGGGGAAGGGGGGATTCCTTGAGGTGGCCGTAGGTGACACAGTTGTGTCCAGGGACGGTGTAGCGCTTGGAGTGGAGGACGAGTGTGATGGCATGTGCAGTGATGGCAGTGATTATGTCTGAAAGGGGTAATTTATCCAAGGAGTGGAAAATAGGGCGAGCCATGGGACAGAGGTATCTGTGCGTTCAAGGACGGTGGGGAAGAGGGAGTAATCGAAATGGGGATCGTCAGGAATGGAAAAGACCTCATATAGTTGCGAAGCAAAATGGTTTGCCCTACTAAGGTTGTCAGGTAAGGGCCAGTTGTCCTGGAGAAGACGGTAATGCGGGGCGGTGGAAGGCTGACCAGTACTTGGAGGAGTTGAGGCACGTACATGTCTGGCGCCAGTCCGGGTGTGTTATTGCTGTAAGGAGCTTCCGAATGGATGACATCGGAAGTTTACTGAGACTTTTTGCAGATGATGCTGTGGTGTATCGAGAGGTTGCAACAATGGAAAATTGTACTGAAATGCAGGAGGATCTGCAGCGAATTGACGCATGGTGCTCGGAATGGCAATTGAATCTCAATGTAGACAAGTGTAATGTGATGCGAATACATAGAAAGATAGGTCCCTTATCATTTAGCTACAAAATAGCAGGTCAGCAACTGGAAGCAGTTAATTCCATAAATTATCTGGGAGTACGCATTAGGAGTGATTTAAAATGGAATGATCATATAAAGTTGATCGTCGGTAAAGCAGATGCCAGACTAAGATTCATTGGAAGAATCCTAAGGAAATGCAATCCGACAACAAATCAAGTAGGTTACAGTACGCTTGTTCGCCCACTGCTTGAATACTGCTCAGCAGTGTGGGATCCGCACCAGATAGGGTTGGTAGAAGAGATAGAGAAGATCCAACGGAGAGCAGCGCTCCTTGTTACAGGATCATTTAGTAATAGCGAAAGCGTTACGGAGATGATAGATAAACTCCAGTGGAAGACTCTACAGGAGAGACGCTCAGTAGCTCGGTACGGGATTTTCTTAAAGTTTCGAGAACATACCTTCACCGAAGAGTCAAGCAGTATATTGCTCCCTCCTACGTATATCTCGCGAAGAGACCATGAGGATAAAATCAGAGAGATTAGAGCCCACACAGAAGCATACCGACAATCCTTCTTTCCACGTACAATACGAGACTGGAATAGAAGGGAGAACCGATAGAGGTACTCAGGGTACCCTCCGCCACACACCGTTAGGTGGCTTGCGGAGTATGGATGTAGATGTAGATGTAGATATCGCTGCATTTGCCGATGGCGGAGGAGTGTATCCCGGTCACGGGTGAGGAGGAAGGAGCAGTAGAGCCTGCGGGATTCACAAAGAAGAAGAACGGCCTGTTGAGGAAACGTGAATCAGTTTTGTAGGAACGTGGGCGTCCACAGAGTCAGGGGTGGTCTTCTGGAGGGAGGAAATGGCAGTTTTGTTTTCCAGGCATAGATGATCATTAGGTTTTGTTTTTAATGTTTAGGAGTTGTGGAACGAAACTGGGAGGCTGAAGAAGGAGTTTTTCAGGGATACAAGGGTTAGCAGTTGGCAGCTCGAGACTGAGAGATGTTTCAAAGGAGCACAGGAAATTGTTCTGGGCATATGCAGGACTAAAGGAGCAAATGTAGGAGGTGATGAAAGTGGTGCCGCAGGAATCCAGAAGAGTGAAGACGCTGTGATTAGACTTTGGGGGTAGAATACTGAAAATCATATTTGCGACAACAAATGCAAGCAACGAAAGCCAATTGAACGAAACAGCAGATGCTGCAAGGAATTTAGAGGACTCAAATAAAGTAATTATAGAGCGTCATTCCACACAGCACGGAATGTGAACTCGGAGAGCAGTGTGTTAAACAACACATGCGTGGTTCGACAACTGACTAAGGAAGTCATGGATTATGCCACGGCTTCGGCTAGCACACTGAACTGGGATTTGGACACGGTACAAACACAGATGGAAGTACTAAATGTAAGACTAACGCTGATGAGGCTATTGTAGTCACTAGGATATAGTATCTGAGACGAACGAGTGGAATTAACGAATTTGCAGGAAGCCACCCGTCAAGTGCTACATGGGCAGTTAGGTCCCGTCTGTTATCGCCAGAGCAGTATCTGAAATGGCTGAGAAAGGTGCAAGGAGAGTTACCACCGGAACTGCAGCTAGTAGTGGCGACGAGCAGCCACTCCAGTACCATGGTGCTATGGTAGCTGTAACGACTTAGAGTGCATGGTTAGATGTATCAGTGTTCAGGTATTACAGCATACACTTACCCAGTGAAGTTGGCAACAGTTGGGAAATTTGTGGAAGTGACAGAGGAAGGGATGCTACTTACTAGCCGAAGAGTGGGCTCTTGCTGAGGTTATGACTGTTGGTGAGCTCTAGCAACGTGAGAGTGAGGTAGTCACCAAATGTCCGAATCGTGAGATTTGACAAATGGGGATGCCTACATCGTGCGTCTCTTCAGGGGTGAAATAGGGGGACTACCTCGTCAGAACGAGGTGACTGACCTGTAACCATACTTTCAGAGAGCAGATTTACATAGGATATAATCAGTGTGCCATGACGTGGTGTTGGTTGCTAGTTGCTATGAGGAAGGCGTTTAGATTTGCAAGGTTGTGGACTGTTGGCCTGTTAATCAACGAGACTACGTGTGAAATTGAAGGACCCACTTTTCGTTTTCCGGCTGCTATGATGGGAGTTACTGTGTTGAATGTAACACAGATACAGGTGTATTGGCCACACGAAAAATGGTTCAAATGGCTCTTAGCACTATGGGACTTAACATCTGAGGTCATCAGTCCCCTAGAATTTAGAATTACTTAAACCTAACTAACCTAAGTACATGACACACATCCATGCCCGAGGCAGGATTCGAACCTGCGACCGTAGCGGTCGCGCGGTTCCAGACTGCAGCGCCTAGAACCACTCGGCCACCCCCGCCGGCCTTTTTGCAGCATACGGAACAGTATTGAGATGGAGGACGTCAGATAACTGTGACTTTAGGTATCGCTATTCCTAGCGCTGTGGTGACTCAGATTTTGCTCTGCCTACTTCTTATGTATTTGAGACGGTGAGCCATGCATCTATCTACCTCATGCAGGGGCAATTCAAATTACACAGACTGGATCCTCTGAGCGATGGATGGAAGACAGGTTGATGGGGTCAGAGGTTAATATAGTAATTTTCGTAGTGATTAAGAGGAACCAATTTAATGTTATGTACTTGTATTATAAATTAAGAGGTAGAACTAATTGCAATAGAGAATCGGGCCACGCCGAGACCCCAGGGTGTGTGTTTCTTCCATGGAGGCGGCAGTGTAGTGTCACTGCCTAGTCTTTGCATTAAAATGATAACTCCTTAGCAAAAGTAAAGAGAAGCAGAGTGAAAGTTAGTATGGAGCACTGAGATAACGAGCGCAAGCTAGTACCCACCAGTGTGGCGACATGTGAGTCACAATAATAAACACGCATGTGGCTTGCGGAACTAGGATAGCCGAGCACAGCAGTATATGGGATTGCACGGCGTATCCATGTACTCATCAGGGCGACGTGACTCTGTTCTGGGTTTTAGTAAAACAAACGCGCCAGAGGCATATAAATAAGTCTAGGTTTTGATGCAGGGATCACTTATCGTCGGCGGAAACCAGCAGCACCACCACGATGCCAGAGCTACACCGGACATGCGAACGGCTGGACTCTGCCAGGAGCAGCCATGGGCTCGAGACCAGGTTGCGCTTGCCACCAGCTCCAAGTCTTTCACGTGACTTGCTGTGTCAACCCCATCGACCTGCCGTCCGAGCCTGCTGCTGCCTCCAACGCTCAGTTCCTAGAGGGACCTGGCGCCACAGTACCAGCCACCATCCGACTCTTGCCAGATGGCAGCGAGTCTGACTGTGATCACAGCCGTCTTCGCACTCTGTCACCGTGATGTGATTGGAGTGAGAGGCCATGTGGAGTTCTCGACACCGAGGGAAGTAGCGCCCCACTGACGTAAACAACCGTGGCCTCTAAAGATTGTCGGCCTTCCAATGGCCTGCAGTCAGCATCACAGGGGACGAGTCGGCAGACAGGGTGGAAGCTGCTGCCCATACGTCAGCGACGACCACGGGCAAGAGAAAGAGGGGTGGCCGCCTCACTACGTCATGTACTGACGTCAGTAAAAATCATTCTTAACAATGAACAGTGTTTACACAGGGGACTTCCGCACTACGGCTCACCCCGCACCCTTCAACATTATCCACTAAGGTAAACCTGGGTTATGACAATTTCGCCTCAAATCTCAGTTATGGTGGTACACTGCTGGCCATTAAAATTGCTACACCACGAAGATGACGAGCTACAGACAAGAAATTTAAACGACAGGAAGAAGATGCTGTGATATGCAAATGATTAGCTTTTCAGAGCATTCACACAAGGTTAGCGCAGGTGGCGACACCTACAACGTGCTCACATGAGGAAAATTTCCAACCGACATCTCATATACAAACAGCAGTTGACCAGCGTTGCCAGGTGAAACGTTGTTGTGATGCCTCGTGTATGGAGGAGAGATGCGTACCATCACGTTTCCGACTTTGATAAATGTCGGATTGTAGCGTATCGCGATTGCGGTTTATCGTATCGCGACATTGCTGCTCGCGTTGGTCATGATCCAATGACTGTTAGCAGAACATGGAATCGGTGGGTTCAGGAGGGTAATTCGGGACGCCGTGCTGGATCCCAACGGCCTCGCATCACTAGCAGTCGAGATGACAGGCATTTTATCCGCATGGCTGTAACCGATCGTGCAGCCACGTCTCGATTCCTGAGTCAACAGATGGGGACGTTTGCAAGACAACAACCATCTGCACGAACAGTCAGACGTCGTTTGCAGCAGCATGGACTATCAGCTCGGAGACCATGGCTGCAGTTACCTTTGACGCTGCATCACAGACAGGAGCGCATGCGATGGTGTATTTAACGACGAATCTGGGTGCACGAATGACAAAACGTCATTTTTTTCCACATTGGAAGCGTGTATTCGTCATCGCACACTGATGGTATGGGGTGCTATTGGTTACACGTCTCAGTCACCTCTTGTTCGCATTGACGGCACTTTGAACAGTGGACGTTACATTTCAGATGTGTTTCGACCCGTGGCTCTTCCCTTCATTCGATCCCTTCAAAACTCTACATTTTAGCAGGATAATGCACGACCGCATGTTGCAAGTCCTGTACGGGCCTTTCTGGATACAGAAAATGTTCGACTGCTGCCCTGTCTAGTACATTCTCCAGATCTCTCACCAATTGAAAACGTCTGGTCAATAGTGGCCGAGCAACTGTCTCGTCACAATACGCCAGTCACTAGTCTTGATGAACTGTGGTACCGTGCTGAAGCTGCATGTGCAGCTGTACCTGTACACGCCATCCAAGCTCTGTTTGACTCAATGCCCAGGCGTATCAAGGCCGTTATTACGGCCACAGGTGGTTGTTCTGGGTACTGATTTCTCAGGATCTGTGCACCCAAATTGTGTGAAAATGTAATCACATGTCAGTTCTAGTATAATATATTTGTCCAATGAATACCCGTTTATCATCTGCATTTCTTCTTGGTGTAGCAAGTTTAATGGACAGTAGTGTATATCTTGAAGGCTTGTGCTGTTGATACACTATTAACTGACATTTAATGATAAGAGTGACGTATTTGAGATAAATTTTAAACTTGTCATTGTCTTGAAGTGACGTACTGCAAAACAGCTAAATATGCCAAAATGAATATGGCACCTGCTGCGCCGAGTCAAAGATAATACCAGTAAGGTGCAATAGTCTATGATCCAAAACAGAGGTGATATAATTTTGGCGTTAACATATATCAGGAACTGAGATTAAGAGTCACCGTCTGTGATACAAAAAGTTGGAATATAATATCGGAAGTTAGGAACTAATAAGTGTGTTTATTAGTGACCAAAGAAAATTCCATTACGTATTCTTGATCAGTTCTGTGTGGTAAAGTGCGGAGAATGGAAATAACATTTAAAAACATCGATATTTATTTGCTAGCGAGAATATATACATACAAACACATCAAACAATATTTATATGGGGATAAATAGAGCCTGTTTACGATTTGCATTATGTTTTTATTATGTAAGTAATAACGTCATAAGCAATTGTATTTTTCTCCTTAATTAGAGCTGACTGACAAATGATAATTGTTTCATTAATTTATGCCCTTGTTTATATAGTGTGTTTACATCAACAATGTACTCTTAGTGCAAAACCTAAGTAGTTTTTCACTTTCAGGTATCTGACTTCACTTCTGGAAGAACACTCAATGGAAAAAAATCCAAGTCGTCATGTAACATTTGCAGTTCGCCATGAAAACAAAGCGCAATAATAAAATATACAAGGTGTTCGGAAATTCCCATAAAAACTTCTGGAACTTGTGGAGGGGAGTGAGTACATAATATTATGAATAGGAACCATGTCTGGAAAAGTATCGTTTCCGTTTTACGACGGTTTCAGTTCAGATGTTTAACGCATCCACTTCTGTTTGAGGATTTGAATTAGGTGTGATGCAGTACAATTGTTAGGTAATAATTCGTAAGGAAACATAATGAAACATCCCATTATCATTTAGGTACATTTGTTTGTATTAACACTTTAAGAAAAGGAAAACAATCAGCGTACTGTACGTACGGAACTGTACTGATGCATTAAAACAGTGGCTCGAAGTGACGGCCGCCAGCGTTGTTAGATAAATCGTACCGGCGAAGCATGTTGTGGTACACACCCTCCATACCACTGGGTGTCTCTTCAGTATCCAGTGCGGCGGCCAGAACTCGTGCCAACAGGACTTCCTCTGTCTCTACAGGAGTCTCGTAAATTGAAATTTGCATAAGACCCCACATCAGATGACCGTCCGAAGTAGTACTGATGAGGCATATCCCTGTATTATAGGCATTTTAAATGTGTAGATATAAAGTTAAGGGCGTTACTGAGAGTGCATAAAGATTAGTTGTTAGAAATCAGAATTTGGCTTCAAACGTTTCTTCATATTTTCCCAGTCTTGGTTTCTTTCCATGGCCTTCAATTGATACAACTGCTGCTTAAAGATTTCCTTTTCCGACAGGAGGCAATGTTGGTGACTCTTGTCGCACTGAACTTGAGCACCACCACTGACTGTTGGAACAAATCTGCCTTGTATCGGGTGGTTATAATTAAAGTGTAGTTACTTACAGACGTCCAATTGTATGGTGTAAGGCAAATCCAACACCTTCCATGAAAACCCTGACATGATAAGCAAATCCAGTAGTATGTCACATAGCTCGGAATAAATCGTGACATTAGATTAACCAAAGTAATACGAGTAACGAGTGAGCAAATGGAATACCACAGACTAACACAAGAATGCCTAAATGCATGTCACACCTTCCCACCATGAGACAGACGCAGTTCCGAGGGGAGAAACGAGAACAGAAACAGAGAGCAGAACCGTGTTAAGCTGAAGGCCCTACGATAAGGGACGGACACCCACGTCGCCAGCTAACCGCTAGGACCATCTTCGAGCCCATGTTAAAAGCTAGAGCCCTCCAGAAGAACATTATAGATCTTACGATAACACTAAAAGGGCCACACCAGCAGCAAGTTTTAGCGTGAGACTTTTTCGCGTCTCTGTTACGTTGCAAACTTTAAGATCATTGCCCTACCACGAAAAGTATAATGTTTCTCATTGGATAGACAGAGTTTTTGTAGGCGGAGCTTAAGGTTAACATTGAGACCTTGATTGGTCAGATGAAAACACATCCAGATACTTTTTTTAAACCAACTTTGGTAAATTGTAGTAAGGAGAAGTTAGAAGAGAGTTGCTTCCGAGACGGCGACGTGAGCGGAGCTGTGCTGCCTGCCGCCCCCTGACGAACACCGACAAGGTAATGAACGCACGCGATGCCGCATAACAGCGCATAAAACTTCACTCAAAACTGCAGAAGTCTCATCTGTTACACCCCCTTTTTGCGTAATACTAGTGTCGATCGTCAATTAAAGCTCATGGTGTTCACATTTGCCACTTGAAGTAAAAATCTGAAACGCGATGATTTTTCTGTTATATAGTTATTGAGAAGCCACATCAGCCACTGTAATTTACGACAAGTTAGATAAGTAATTAAAGATAATTGAGGGTCACTGTAGACCATTTTGATAGTTCTCTCTCTAGTGAAACTTAATTTAAACCTAGATTATAGATGTGATATGGCATAGGTCATTCTTCGATCCATTGTAGGACTTTGAAACCCACTCAGGGAATATTCGTTCACATTTTTGTTGAACGCAGTTGGTTTTTATTATCCTCTATTAAAAAATTTTCTTTTATCAATAGTGCAATTTATAAACAACGTTTTGTGAGTAGGACAAAATTTCCAATGGTAAACTTAACTGCTTTTTCGACGTTATTTTACCAGCTAACTAAAAATAGGAAAGCCTTGAACCCCTTCCACTAAATTTAGTTAGTATCCAGATTCTTTTATAGGGTGTGCAGTGAGGCTGACGCTGAAATCATTAAGTATTTGGTTATACCATCGCTAGTCTCACTGATCTCTTCTGAACTCTACATGTCATGTGTGGTCTGGCGTCTCCTTACCAGCAACAGGTCCCAGGTTCAAACTAGTCAATTCCCTAAAAAACACGCTCAGAGCGTCGTTGCGCGAAAGTGGTAGGGAGACACGATATAGAACAAACAGACACCACGCACAATGTTAGAGATGGCGACCCTTGCAGGATGGTAAAATACCAGGATTGGAGGTCGACCACATGCCTAACTAGGTCCGAAAAACATCCTGTTAAAAAATTTTCGTTATAATTTTTTTTTGAATGGCATAAATAGTTGATATCAGTAGCTGCAGCGAAAGATAGTAAGAAAGTATTCAATATAAAGTGAGACATTCTAGCAGAGACAATAGCATAATTAAGTTATGAATTTTAAAAATTGTTAGAATTAAGTTTTCTCCTCAATGCAAGCGCACAGGTGGCGGATATATCGTTGACAAGTTGGTTCTGACCCAACAAGTAAGTGAATGGATTGTCAGTCTTGGGTATAATAAGTGTCAAGTCGTGTGAACAAAAAGTATATGGAACGCGTGAGATCGTATGAGCGCGTGTTGACTCGAAGTAGGGCGCGTGAATTGCTTTTAAATCAGAAAATAAGGGATTCGGAAAGATTAGCAATGGCAAATCGAGACCTTGACCGAATTGAGGTAGATACTCAGCATGAAAAAGGACAGAGAATAGAGAATAGTACAACAGACGATGCAGTACCGCGAGAAATAGGACATATAACGCACCATAACGAGGATAATGTACGTCAAGGCATAGAAAACGTGAGTCAGCATACGACAGAGGAGCAGGAAAGTAGAGAGACAGTCAATGAGGATTCTAACTTGCGTCTTGAATACGTAGAACCCATAGTACAAGTAATCATAGCTCCCTCACCACAGAGTACAAGGAATGCGAGCAGAAATGTGTCACAGCACAGTTCAATGCAATGGGTTGCGAACCAACACTTGGGCGAAAACACAGAGCGTAGGACGTCGGAAGAAAAGGCAATAGGACCCACCAATCTGGCAGAATTATTACAACAAATTACCATGACAAGGCAAAGTAAAGACATAGCGAACCAAATTCAAATTCAGAATGCACGAGACAAATGCGTGAGATTAAAGAACAAAACAAAAAAATTCAGTTACACCTAAGTCGTATTGAAGACGAGGCAAAAGAATCTCGAGAAGTCATACGAAATTTAATAACAGGTCACAATCAATTGAGATCAGACATTGACAAGGTACAAGCGGACGTACAAACATTGCGTAATGACATTCAGGACGAGATCAAAACATTACGTAACAACACCCAGGGAGAAATCAAGAAACTAGAGAAACAGATAAACGAAATTACTAGACAAGCAGCAGGTATAGCGCGTGAAATTGTTGAAAACAGCGTGTTACACAAACGTATCACAAAAGCAGCGCTGAAAAGATATGATAACCGCATAGTCAAAATAGAAGCGTAAACGAAGCTAAAATTTCAGAAATTGCGAACAGAGTTGCAAACCATTGAAGAGTGTAGTGAACAGGATCGAACAAGCACAGAGTCTGCAACCACACCCGTATCTGTAACAGCACGGGAAAAACAAGCAATTAACGAAGTTATTACGCATTTGCGATTCCAATCACAGGCGGAAAGTAACATACGTGAAATCAGACAGCCTGCACAGCAAAAAATACGTTTCGAAATTCTTGATGAACAAACATCATCACAAACACATGCGGAACCACAAATGTATGTTTCAAGACAGTTTGGATCGTGCAATGAAGCAGTAAGGTTAGCCAGACAAGATACCGAACCATACCTGACAATGGAAAGCCAGGTCGCGAAGAGTACAGTGCAATACATTCAGCTACACGTTTACAACAGATGGAAGAAAATTATTGCGTACCACTCCAACGACACTACACAAGGGTAAGCGAAAGTTACAATGGACAATATCCAATGGATCTACCACAACCATTAAGAACGACGGGAGAAATGATCAGAAACAAAAGTGGTGAAGAATCGCGAATTTCATATGGAACTATGACGAAGTACGACAACGATCATTTCCTCACAGTCAGAAAATTTCAACACTTTCGAGAAGGAAACTCATTACATCTACAAACTTTTATTGATGAATTCCGAGTAGGATTACCAGAACACTGGACGCTAGCACACAAATTAGACTTTATATGTGCACACATGTCAGGAACAGTCGCAGAAACCATGCAGAATGTTGCATCGACATGCCGATCGTACAAAGATTTCAGAGAGAAGTTTCTCTCACGATATTGATCCAGCAAAGCACAGAACAGAGTGAAGTACGAATTATTACAGAACCCTTATTTTGAAAATTCAGGAGAGAAGAGTCCCGTGAAATTTTTCGAATTAATGGCAAAGAAAAATCAATGCTTAGATGTACCATACAGTGACGGAGAGTTGATTAAACTATGTGCGATGAAGCTACCATTGAAATACCAGCAATCATTAGTAGGTCACTGAAGCAATGACGTCGAAGCATTTAAATGTATTCTAAGGGAACTAGAGTTCATATTTTCGGAAGACGACGCAAGAAAAAGACGAAGCGCACTTGAAAACGAAAGCAAAAAGCAGTGGAATCCACAAGACACAGTACGAAGAAACAATAATTACGAACCATGTGATAACTTCGCACCAAGAAACGACAATAGATTTCAACAAAGAACCGGTTATGGATTTAGAAGAGAATATGGCAATAACTATAATTCACCCAGGAACGGCAACAACTATTACAGAGGGAATAACGACAACAAGAACGGGTACTGGAGAATCAATAGACCGACAAATTATCAACAAAGAAACCACTATCAACAAGCTGAACAAGAAAAGAGAATACGGATAGAAGAGGTGGAGGTAAGACCACCAAACCCCGATAAACGTTCGAATTGACAGCTAAGCGCCCATGCCAAAGAATGACGCACCGACCCAGGACAATTGTAACACCTTGAACAGTGAAGTAAAAATCTTATCACGAGAAGAGAAGAAGGAAGAAACAAATCCGCAGGGACCAGATGAAAACGAAGACAAGAAAACAACAATATCGTGTTGGGACGATATTAATTGGGAGAATACTGACGAGGAAGATGAATTACCAGAGGCATGCACAACTAATGTAGGAGGAAAGGACGAAGTAATGAGTATTGCAGAGCTATTTGAGATGGAAACCAGGGAAAGCGAATTCAATGAGGATAATGCGCAGTCGACAGAAGTTGAAAATAAGTTACGAGTGGGCACACAACCCAACGTATATAATGAAGGAAGTTATGAAGCGATAATTAGAGCATTTAGATGCGATTATGTGGAAGTAGCGACGAAGAAGGAGAAGATAGACGAGGATGAGGAAAAAGTAGAGGATGTTGAAAAAAGCGTAAATGAAGGAAGAAACAGAGAAGAGGAAATAAAAGAGAGAGAAGTAGCAGTCGAAGCTTATCCTACAGAAAGTTCAAATTCACAAGGGAAATTCCTAAAAAGACTCATGTATGATTCAGTGGAGGATTCGTTGATGCAAGAAGAAGAAGAACAGAACCAACCCTTTCAAATTCAACCAATTGTGAAGGCCTTGGTAAAACATACCCCAGTCAATATTGTAACTGATAACGGAAGTGAACTGACTGCGATCTCAGAAAATTTATTCATGCAGTGTAATGCCAATGAGGAATTGCCAGTTCTGAAAACACGTAAGATTAAAGTAAGAGGTCCTATTGGAAACAATACTGCGGAAGTTACGAGACAAACAAGGTTAACTCTTTCGTGTCAAGGTCAAAAGATCGAAGCCAACTTCGTGATTACACCTAAACTAACTGTAGATTTGATTATAGGTGCAGATTTTTTAAATGAGAGATGAGCGAAAATAGATATGGGGAAAGGTAGCGTAACATTCGGGAATGTCACACTTCTCTCTGAGCAAAAGCTAAAATTAGGAGAAATACCAGTTATAAACAAACAATTAAGAATGACGCGAGATAAAGAGGATGAAGAATTAGAATGGTATGCACAAAAGGGGGAATCGCCTCAACTCATATTAGAAGTCCATAAAGAAATCGACGAAAAATTTGCAAGAAGTTATAGGTATTTCGGAACACAGTAAAAGAGAATTAGAGGGTATTTTACGAGATAAAGCAGAGGTATTTATTACCTAAGACTGGCAGTATTAAACACTTTCAGTACAAGTTTGAAGTCAAACAGCACAAACCATTTAGAGTGCTACTCTATACCATCCCATTAAGCTACAGGAATAAAGTATTCCAGGAGATATCTAAAATGTTAGATGCCGATATTATTGAACCAGCTACCTCCACATATAACAGCCCACTCCATATTGTAGAAAAACGAGATGGGAGCATCAGGTTAGTGCTTCATTCCAGACAGATCAACACAATCATAATCACCGAGACAGATTGCCCAGAAAAATTAGAAGAATTGATACACAACTTCCACGGTACTAAGATATTTTCATCAATTGATTTACGGAGTAGTTTCTGGCAAATAGAATTGGCCCCAGAATGTAGAAAATTTACAGCATTTATAATATTCGGTAGATGTTACCAGTTTAAACGATTGCCATTTGGTTTAAACATATCATCAGCAGCGTTTATTGGGGGATTTAATACTATACTCAGTCCTGAAATTTTACAAAAAATTACTTGTTATGTTGATGATGTATTTATAGCAGAACCCTCGTGGGAACATCACAACGACACATTAAATCAGTTTTTACAGATCATGAAAGAGCATGGGGTCACAGTAAATATAACAAAATCCAAATTTGGAAGGCGAGAGGTCAAATTTCTAGGACACATAATTTCCGAGAAAGGGGTAATGCCCGACCCAGAAAAACTAACGGCAATCAAAGAATTCTGTACTCCATATAATAAGAAAACTCTCCGAGGATTTCTAGGTCTCACCGGATTCTATAAAAAATTTATTTGGATCGACTCTCTCGCAACAGCACGCCTATGTGCATTGACTGGAAAAAACACGCCATGGGTATGGGATCAACAAGCCAATGAAGAATTTTTTAAAGTGAAAAGCGCTCTAACAACAGCACCGATTTTAGCACATCCTGATCTAACACAAAATTTTTGTATGGCCACTGATAGCGCGAAAAAGGAGTTCTTTTATTCCAAGAATACGAAAAGGTAGGGCTCAGATCATATAGAACAATTGTATTTGCCAGTCGGGTACTCACAAAAAGCGAGAAAAACTATTCAGTCACGGAGCTGGAAGCAATGGCCATAGTATGGGGCTTCCAACGTTTTCGATACTTCCTATTCGGAAGAAAAACAAAAGTATACACTGACCACAAAGCATTAGAATTTCTGTTATCCGCCAAACTAACTCATGGGAGGTTAGCCAGATGGATGTTAATACTACAAGAATTTGACTTCACTATTACACACATACCAGAACCAGCGAATGTATTAGCAGATGCTTTATCACGATGTCCACAGAGTGCATCCAATAACATAGGTTTGGAAGCAGCTGAAGACCCGTTTACAATGTAGTAAATGAAACAAGTGCCTTTCGAAAACTACATTACGACAGCATTGAAAAACATACTCAATGAACAGGACAAGGATCCCGAAATACTAGGAATCAAACACAACACATGTCACTTTCCAAACCAGGCCACCTATGGTTCCAATAATCCCTAAAAGATTAAAACAAATAGCTGCAACAGATTTGATGGGGCCCCTCCCACACACAAAAAATGTATATATTTTCATAGTTGTCGTTTTGGAACTTACTTCTAAATATGTTACCTTGACACCATTAAAACGGGCAACAGGTCTTACTGTAAGTAAAGCATTTTGGCAAGATTTTGTCATACAAGTAGATCGAGTGGAACGAATAATTTCAGATAATGGCCCAGAATACAAATCAGTGCAATGGCAGAACACATTAAAACAACACAAAATAAAACCCATCTACATATCTAAGTACAAACCTAACGTAAATCCAGCAGAACGATCTATGAAGGACATAGGCACTTTATGCTGATTATATGCAGGCAAATGACACAACACTTGGGATATATACCTTAAAGATTTTCAAGAAGCAATAAATGAAATGCCATATAGCACTACACTACTACCTCCAGTTACTGTACTTAAAAATATTGAACCCCCAAACATAACCAGAGAAAATGTTAGATTTCCTATTGTACGAAGACAGCACAAACAAGTCAGAGCAACAGCACCCTCCAACATCAGAAAGGCAGCCATTCAAAGAAAAGAAAGAGGAGATAGAACAGCAATTAAAAGAACATTCTCAGTAGGCCAGAAAGTACTTGTGAAAACACACCATCTCTCCAGTTAACAGAAACACAAAATACATAAGTTTTATGCTGCATACAAAGGACCTGTGATAATTACCCGAATTGCTCATGATAATGCTGTGGAACTAATGAACCCAAAAACAGGCAAAACCTTAGGACTTCACCATGTGAGCCATATCAAAAAGTTTGAAGATTAATTTTATTACTGGTAAATAATCAGCACTATATTTCAAGATTATGTTGCAGATAAGATCGTCAGGAGAAAGAAGAATGAAGAGAGAGGAAGGTGGGAAAAAGAAAGCAGTTTCAATAAAAACAAAATCAAAAATAACACCAATAGTACCATAGATTAAGGTGAAGGGATAAAGCGTAGATAGTCTAACAGCATGAAATACAAAAATGCTATACACCACACTACACAAAAATAAAAAACTAATTTGAGGATTCTTGTAGACGTTAAGACTCAAAATATCTTAGAATTGTAACATGGAAAGGGTGCTGAAATTTGTAAAGCTTTTAAGAAGGCATAAAGCAATGTAGGTACTAGACATATGTTAGATGATTATAAGTAAAACTTTTTGTAAGAACCATTGTAAAGACTCCAGCAAGGACGAGATGCAACGACCCACAATTTGCAACGCGAGAAGTATCAAGAAAGGAAAGAACGTAATTAGCAAGACACGATTCCTACAAGGCAGAAGCATCGAGAGAAGGGAAAGGACAGTGAGACCAACAGAGGGCCCTTGTAGCCGAAGTGGGCAGTAAATAAATCTGCTGCCAAGCTGAACCACAGGGTGAGGCAACCCTGCTGGGACAGAACACGGAACCACACAGTGGTGGAACCCTGCAGAGACAAAACAGGACACCGAATGCCAGAAGGGTCTCCGAACGCCCCGACACAGCGGAGCGAACAAAAAACGGCCCGACAAGAAGACCGCTTGGGCAAGCCACCACTGGCAAAAAAATATGTGTAAAAGTCACACTACTGCTATTAAACAGCACGCTGATGCAAGAAACTGAAGAAAAATTCCACAAAGTAAAAATCACATGTCCAAACAATTTATCAAACTGTTTCTAAGAGGAGAACTTCAAAGCGACTAGTTATCAATAAATATTTCCATATCCTGCCCAGAGAAGAACCAAGAGGCAAGTAAGAAGCAGAGAAAAAGAAGGAAGAACTGAAATTGAAGATTCGCAAGATTGAGACCAAGAAAGAAGATGGGTGAAGAATACACGACATACCTTCCCAAATCCCTATCCCATTGTAAACCAGTCGTCTGCGAAGTATTACAACGAAAAACGACCTCTTTCAGAAACACATAACGATGACTTTCACGTATACAAAGCCAGTAAACCACGAAATTCTGCACTCACAGCTCCATTCCATTATGGGACCTCCACAACAGCAAAACACACTTGTAAAACCAACAAGGAACGACGAATGAAGCTGTACATCAAATACTTGCCCACATCCATCTCGTTCAAGTCCATCACCTTTGTGCAAAAACATTTGCCAAGCTCATGCTTAAACATTCATAGGATTGTGTGAAATCAAATTACGTAATGTAGGAATTGTGCAAAAGAAACGTATGAAAAACTAAATAAGTTAAGCACACCAGACAGCTAATAAACTACAAAATAACAGTCATTGACTATGGACTTAAGTAAAAAACAGACTATCGATAAAAATAAGTCATTAGTTCTGAAATGGACAGTATATAAAGAACAAAAGTAAGGCATAATTAACACTTAAACTATATGCCACTTATCTTATCCTCATAAAAATGAAAGAATAACTATATTTTACTTATTTTCTCCTTATAAAAACAAAGAATAAAAATTATCCTGTTGGATGTTTTCCCCTTTTTTTAACATTTGTACCATTTGTTAGGGTAATATCTCAATACTTGTGTATGTATATTACTTTGTCAAACCAATTCTTGGAAATAATTCTTATTTTTTAGTGTAACAATGTTGAAATGAGTGTATAGAAACAAACACATTTTACTTGTACATATTTTTAGAAAATGTGTTAGGAATAGATTATACTAAATTACTACATTTATAAAAACAATATTTATAAGAAAATCGATGTGAAAGACTCCTCACTTTCGATAACAAACTTCTTAAAAAACAAACTTCACAATTAAATAAAAAAAGAAAATAACTAAAAAATAATAATTATAATAGAATAAAAATATTCTTCCCTTGTCAATATAAACATATTTTTGATACTAATGTGGAAGAATATGAATATATAAATTACTAATACAAACTAGCATAGACGGAATAATGTAGCTGAACAGTAGGCAACAAAATTTAGATAACGGAACAATTTTTGACTGGCTTAGACAACGATTCAATCATTGCCTAACTTCAGTACAAAAATTAAATTCGAAGGGTGATGATATGTAAGGTGTCAGGCAAATCCAACACCTTCCATGAAAACCCTGACATGATAAGCAAATCCAGTAGTATGTCACATAGCCCCGAATAAATCGTGACATTAAATTAACCAAAGTAATACGAGTAACGAGTGAGCAAATGGAATACCACAGACTAACACAAGAGTGCCTCAATGCATGTCACACCTTCCCATCATGAGACAGACGCAGTTCCGAGGGGAGAAACGAGAACAGAAGCCGAGAGCAGAACCGTGTTAAGCTGAAGGCCCTACGATAAGGGACGGACACCCACATCGCCAGCTAACCGCTAGGGCCACCTTGGAGCCCATGTTAAAAGCTAGAGCCCTCCAGAAGTACAGTATAGATCTTACGATAACACTAAAAGGGCCACCCCAGCCGCAAATTTTAGCGTGAGACTTTTCGCGTCTCTGTTATGTTGCAAACTTTAAAAACATTGCCCCACCACGAAAAGTATAACGTTTCTCATTGGATAGACAGTATTTTTGTAGACGGAGCTTAAGGTTAACATTGAGACCCTGATTGGTCAGATGAAAACACAGCCAGATAGTTTTTTTAAACCAACTTTGGTAAATTGTAGTAAGGAGAAGTTAGGAGAGAATTGCTTCCGAGAAAGCGACGTGAGCGCAGCTGTGCTGCCTGCCGCCCCCTGACGAACACCGACAAGGTAATGAACGCACGCGATGCCGCATAACAGCACATAAAGATTCACTCAGTACTGCAAAAGTCTCATCTGTTACACCCCCTTTTTGCGTAATACTAGTGTTGATCGTCAATTAAAGCTCATGGTGTTCACATTTGCCACTTGAAGTAAAAATCTGAAACGCGATGATTTTTCTGTTGTACAGTTATTGAGAAGCCACATCAGCCACTGTAATTTACGACAGGTTAGATAAGTAATCAAAGATAATTGAGTGTCACTGTAGACCATTTTGATCGTTTTCTCTCTAGTGAAACTTAATTTAAACCTAGATTATAGACGTGATATGGCATAGGTCATCCTTCGATCCATTGTAGAACTTGGAAACCCACTCATGGAGTATTCGTTCACATTTTTGTTGAACGCAGTTGGTTTTTATCATCCTGTATTAAAACATAAACAATGTTTTGTGAGTAGAATAAAATTTCCCATGGCAAACGTAACTGCTTTTTCGACTTTATTTTACCAGCTAACTAAAAATAGGAAAGCCTTGAACTGGCGTCTCCTTACCAGCAACAGGTCCTAGGTTCAAACTAGTCAATTCCCTAAAAAACACGCTCAGAGCGTCGTTGCGCGAAAGTGGTAGGGAGACACGATATAGAACAAACAGATACCACGCAGAATGTTAGACAATGTCTGCTGTAAGTACCGTATGGCAGCGAATGTTGGCAGATATTCTAAAGCATTAATGTGGAACCAATTAATGTTGGAAAAATTAATTCCAATTTAGGCCACCAGATGCAAATCTGGCGCTGTGAATTCAAGAAAAACATATAGAAACGTTTCCATATATAATGCATTAGGAACGGGAAGGATTACGAACGGGAAGCGGGCAGAAAAGGTCAAACAAGTGAGCAAGACATAATATTGATTTTATTATTATCAGATGCATACACAATGTTCAACATGAGCATCGGAGACTCTGCATCTGTAAAACGACGACCAACCGATCCTCACATCAGATCTGGTGGAATCTGCGCAACATGTACTGTGGTCTTCAGATCAGGTAGAGACCGAATGTGTCCCTAGTAAAAGAGTTTTTTTAGATATCCACATTCACATGAATTCAGGTCAGATGATCCTGCAGGCTATGCATCTGTAAAACATCTGGAGATAAAACGTTCTTGGAAGGTTTTTTAAACAGATATTTCAATGGGCTTTCAACATGAGCTGTTGCCTCGTCTTGTACGACAACAGCGGTTTCAACACAGCTACGCTCTCCAAAAGCAGGAATAACATGCTGTACAAGCAGGTCTCGATCACGTGCAGACATCACGGTGCACTTGACATGCCTTCTGGGTGCATTCTGTTCAAAGGAGAAGGGACCGAGAATAAAGGTGCTCGTGAATGCGCACCACACAGTCACATACGGCGAGCGCAATGGCCAATCGTAGACAACACGCAGACTAACAGTATCCCAAATTCGGCAGTTCCGTGTATTCACTGCACTCGGTAGTGTAACATGTACCTCGTCACTCCATGGAACATTGCCAGAGTCAGCGACTGCATTGTCGCCTGTGGAGGCTACACCGCGTACTAATATGGGTGTTTAAGCATGGTCCGATACTTGGTACCTCAGAACAGTTTCTGCCACTGATCTGTAAACGTAATCATTTCATGTATTCATATGCTGTGTTGCAACAATAATTCTTGAGTGAATTGGATACTTGTAAAAGGGTGTACTAATTTTTGTCCGGCAGTACATATGTCATGTGGGAGGGGTTTACTGATGTTACTAAAACCATGCTTATATGCTAGGATCTTTGGACACTATTAAACTATTGGCATTATCAAGTTAAGACTTTTGGTGCCATATGTGGCCTATACTTAGCATACTTTCCATTTTAACTGGCAAGACAACTTTACGTTACATGATATTTCTATTGGAGTCCTGATTACTTTTGGTCGAAAACTTGCAGATGCGCACATATTCCGGCACAGCTGAATATACTATCAAGTGGTGCCCTACTTACAGTGCTAAATAAAATTACCTCAAGTTTTTTAAGCAAACATGTCTGTGCTGTTTCTACCTGCACTTTCTGTCAACATGTCCTCATTCTTCCACCTAGATGCAATGTCTGTCAGTTCTTAGTCTGCTATCTGCTATTTAAATGTGCAAGCAGTT
Organism: Schistocerca gregaria; assembly: GCF_023897955.1. Classification (NCBI taxonomy): domain Eukaryota; kingdom Metazoa; phylum Arthropoda; class Insecta; order Orthoptera; family Acrididae; genus Schistocerca; species Schistocerca gregaria. Next base: position 419,489,607 of record NC_064931.1, read on the forward strand.
ACAAAATAGTAGAATCAGATAAGAAAGACAAAAGCTGGGAACAGGTAACTGCTCACCAATAGATGGCTGATTCATGGTACACAAGAGTAGAGCCTACGTAAAAATGGACTGATGTCATGAGCTTTTCAGGAATGGTAGTAAATGAAATTTACGTAGTCACACCTAGACTCAACATGAAACCATGTTGCCTGTGTGGTATGAGGAGGACTAAGATCAGAGGCTGCTTACAACAAATTCTGGAAATTGTGGGCAAGACTTAAGTGGAGCCCTCTATGTCCATAGATTATGTTTGCGCTCTCTATCTAGCGGCACTCGCAGTGCCATCACTCACATTGAGCGGTAAATTGCGAGAAGTCTTCCTTTGTTCTCTTTTTTGATCAAGTGCTTGCTTCCATGCATTGTACGTACAATCGGTGCCAGAATTAGCGAGACTCCTAGCCTCATCGTTATGCTGAAATGCGCAGCTTTACTGTGTGTTAGCACAGCATAAGATGCAAGGAGACGAAGTGCTGCTGCCAGCATATTGTCAACAGACGAGAAGTAGAAAAACTGTCCGAACATTGTCAGACTGTTTAGATAATATGTGAGACTATATTGCTGCTAATTCATTTATCTCTAAAGTTTATCTGTTGTGTTCAATAAACTAATGAAAATCTGTGCTAATACAAATGAATTACAAATGATCGAGATAACGTTACAAAGAAAGTCTTTTTCAATAAATTATCAGGAATTAGCTTTTGTCTTCGAAACGGTCTCTGTCTACGTTATGTCCACACAGGTACTGAAGTAGCGTTGCAGGAATGACTACCATGAAAATTTATATATATATGTAGCAACAGACCTAGATACATAACGAAATCCAGTTAAAAATATTCAGTGCTACAATTAAGTCAATGCAGTTACCAGAAGCAGAAAAATCAGACATTAACAAGTGAACAATTCTGAAAGATTTTCACCCCTAGAAACAAAGGCTACAGAATCAAGATAGCGACAAAACGTACGGGGGAGGAGTCGTCTAGGATTTCTATACTGATTGGCAATCTGCTTGCTAGTGGCTCTTTCACAGAAGAGGTAAAGGTATTGTCTCCATCGAGATAAGAACCGAAAAATAAGGCACTCTGCAGTTTAGATAGTGGATGCTTTATCGGTAAGGTAGTACAAAGTTGCGTCAAGCAGTGCTAAATTGGTGTCTTAATGATGTCCAAGGAAGACAATTCGTGACCTAAATGGCGAAATAAGCGGCAATTTCTACTGGAAAGAGCTTCCTGTACTCAGTACCACAAAGTTTCTACACCTAAATCATCCCTTAAGTGAGAATAATTCAGTATATTTAATCTAAATTACAAGAAATTATCGAGTGAATTTACCAGGAGAGTTTTGAACGAAGCCCACAAGTAAATCAACGGTTACACAGTTGGCAAAAGTATTCTACATTGTTGCAAATTCCCCATTACACTACCGACAAGAAGAATACGGTTGCTCAGTCGATGTGAATCTCTAGCTGGCTCGCACTGGTAAAGCTCGCCCTACGAAGACGCAGTGTTGCTGGCTGCCACTACATTGAACGGGAGCAAACTACTTACTGTAGGACAGTTAATTTATACGCTTCTATGTAACTTTGGGTATAAATGATAGAAACAGTATCCAGATGAACCGACTGGAACTCAACATCATAAATAAAGAGTGGGGAAAATTATTTCGGCAGTTCTACTCTTCTGCAGCTGTCGAAGGTATTTTCGTTTATGTGCCTTAAGGAAAATGTCACGTACAAAAACTTTTTTTGCATCATCAGACGCTATTAACATTATGAACAAACAACATTCATTTTAATATTACATACTTTGGCAAAACATTCATTCATTCTGCATGGTGTTTCAGAATTCATGAAACAGACTTCAAGGGCTTGTAGTGGGGACTTAGTAGATCAAGTTTTACACTGGAACCCATGTCCAGAAACGTCATCCAACGACGCTCTTGAACATCAACGTTATAGGCGTCGGAGCCTGTAAATGTATGCACATACAGTGTGATTACCTGATGATGTAACAAACTTTCGAGGATGACGGAGACGGATAAATGTATCAATTTGAGGCAAATACCCTTGGTTCGGAAACGAGCGGGTCGAAAGTTACAAGCGAAAATCATTCTGATACCTTTGACCGTGGAATGAATCAACTGGTACTGTTGCTGATAAAAATAAAAGGTATGCAACTTTCAGAGGTGGTAGCATGGATCAAAACAAGAAAAAATGTCTCGTAAACATGGGCAGGAAAATGCATACCTGAGTAGCTGTGAGCACTTGTTCACCTTCGCTAGTGTGAAACACATCTCCTCTAGTAAACAAGTGCTCATAGCTCTTAAGGTATGTACAATTGTTCGTCAGCTCGGACTTAAATAAAAAGTTGAGAGCCACATAAATAGAGTAAACCTAGAAGGAACAATAGGCACGGAGACTTGGCATTTCAATCTTTACATCATCACAGAATAACTCGAAAAAATTAAGCACTGTTAAGGCAACGAATTTAAATGAAATGAGGTTGATGAAATAAATTAAACATTTCGAGATGAAACCTTAATCACTTTTTCTATAAGTATTTCCGTTTTTAAATCAGCCCTAAACAGCTTACAAACGCCAAATACGTTTAGCTGGAGATCTCTTCGAGTCGTTTTAAACACTTGGGTAACTCGAGGTTGCCGTGAGGAGTGTCCACCACCTGCTAGTATCGTCACCTCACTCCCAGAGCGATGCGATTCCCACCTACCATCCAATAATTTTATCGAAAAACCTAGAAATGATATTACTTCATGAAGAGAGACAATAAGAGAGAAAAAAAGTCCACAAATTGCGGGAACTGCCACATGTCAGTTTCCGTGGAATCAGTACGGTTTAGTCTTCATTTAACAAACCTAATTACATACCACTAGTCCAGTGGGATGGTGGTTAATTTCAATAGTATGTTAGTTTTAGAAGACTGAAATTTAGGGCCCGTAGGTACCGGCTGATCTATGTTTCTTTTGGGAAATACTGCAAGAACTCCACGTTTCAAGCACGGGTGTGCAGTCACATCAGCAGCTTCCTGAAACTGTGTCTTAAAAGGAGGAGTCGCAATATGTTGCTCACTAACACAGTCGGAACTTCGCTTGGTGAAAGAAGGGGGAAAATAAATGTTTAGTTTTAGGTGCCAACAGTCAACAGTTTCCGAGAAAATGACAAAATTTTGACACTACAGCAAGGCGTTATAGTAAGTGTAGGGCTAACATAACAGGTCTGAATTTTTGTGCTCAGTGATTACACCCAATCTTATGACATTATTTTTTTCCTTATGATGTCACGGAAGTGTGTGAGAAGATGACATCAACATTTTTGCGACATCGAGAAATATCGTGGGATTATTTACAAAGTAAATAAGCATTTCAAATACTGATGTTATGAAAACTAAATTTTATCATCACAATTCTTTTTGTAAATACATATATTTGAGTGGTATCTGGCCGTCCGGATGACAGAACCGTTTGAGGCAACTATTCATGAGAAGCGGAAACTCAGCGTTCAAGTCTTGGTCCAGCACAGGCCGGCCGCGGTGGTCTCGCGGTTCTAGGCGCTCAGTCGCACGACTGCTACGGTCGCAGGTTCGAATCCTGCCTCGGGCATGGATGTGTGTGATGTCCTTAGGTTAGTTAGGTTTAAGTAGTTCTAAGTTATAGGGGACTGATGACCACAACAGTTGAGTCCCATAGTGCTCAGAGCCATCTTGGTCCAGCACAAATTTTCAGTTTTCACCATTGCATTACCATTGTCGCATGCGGTCGGAAGCCACGAATTCCCTTCCATCCCTTCCCTTTCTTTCCCCATTCTCTATTTCTTACAAGTATGTGCACCAGCCGCATCATGTCCGACAGAACAGACACCACGAAAATATAACCATTTCTTTAACAACGTCACGGCTCGTTGACGTTTGTTTCAATGCGTATGCTCTAATACAGTCCGAACAACTTCAGGAATCAATAATTTGCGAGTAGAAGGTTAATGGACTTGCATTGCAGCGTGCGGCAAGTTGGTAATTTAAGTAGATCGGGAACCGTATCCGGTTGGTCGAAGTAGTATGCCGACTGCGGACGAAGGGTGTCTACGCCCTTTTCCTGCGTAACGTCGCTTATAGCGTCGTAGAACTCAATTTCCCACTGATTTGGTGGACAGTGATTTGGCGGCGCGTTCATTACAGTGTCTTTCCGACGCAAATCAGGTCCACTTGGTATTATGTGACCTGTGGGAAGCATCCAACTAATCTGCGGCTCCATGCCGTAGGACTGGCGGACACTCCCCTCTACGCCGTCTATCGTAGTGTCGACCATGATCACAACCGCTTCTCCAGCTGTGTAGCCGTTGCAGATGTCTGGTTGTTGGGACGATAATTGATCGCGTGTTTTCTGCAAGTGCCGCAGCATGTTATTGACCTAGTCTCCTTTCTGTACCCAGCCGTGGAATATTTTCCTGACACAGTCTCGGGCGCTTCTCTGGATAAAGGTTTTGACCTCGGCATTTCTACAGAGTAACAATTATTGGACTATATGAAATAACATCGTCATAACTTCTGAACGTTCAAACTGCACGGTAGGCCGCGGTGCATTATGGGAATTAGTACGCGCATGCGCACGTGAGTTGTTGTTGTTGTCGGCAATTTGCACGTGGAAACGTCACGGTATAGCGTGCCTGAGCGTATAGAGCTTGTGAAGGCCTACTATGCGGCAATAACAATCCCACTGCGGCTCAAGGGAAGTTTGCGACCAAGTTCAAGCTGGGGACAATCGGTCAATTGTGCTAACAGTCAAGAATTTGATTCGCAGTTGGAGAGAACGAGCAGCGTTCGCGATGACGGTGTTGGCAACGTCGGTCGTCCAAAAAGGGTGAAAAGGCCTTAAAACATCGAGAAGACACGCGCTGTGTTTCAAACCAGTCGCCGGCCGCGGTGGCCATTCGGTTCTAGGCACGTGGTATGTTCCAACACTTCAGCGGATCATGCAGAATTTCGCTATTTATCTGCGCCACATCATCACCAATGATGACCGGCATACGGAATACGTCATAACCCAAATCCGAATATCTGTAGTGACGTTTACATGTTGAATAAAGTGTGTAACCGCCGTAGTTTGTAACTAATTTACGTTTTTTCGTATATTTCAATAACTGTCACCCTGTTTATGGAGATGCTCATGACTCGCGCCTCGATATTTGGCGGTACTTGCAGAACGCACATGCGGACGTTGCGTTCTGTTCCAGTTATCACTAGTATTTTGCCAATTATCTTAACAGCATTTCTACCCACTAAGTTGGCATGTTCACGGTGTAACAGACGAACGACCGATTCGGAACGAAACATGACACGCCTACTCTTTGGACTCGGTCCGCCTGCCATCATTTTTCGCCTTGTGGGGTTTTCAAGGTTCCAAATGGGTAGACTAGTTTTAATTTGTTTTTCGAATGTGTATATCTGAAAAACTGGAAAACGAGCCGTGTGAAAGTGCAGCTCAGTGATGGAAGAGGAGAGGCATCGTGGTCAGGCCTCGGGATTAGACCCCTGCCCACCTTGACTCCTCTAGCTTGTACCTCACTGTGACACTATAAAAATTAAAAAAATTATTTACTTACAAATATAGTTGCTTTATTTGTTTCACAGTATTGAGAAATTGTAATTAGTTTGTCAGTTGAAGAAACCTCTCACATGATTAAGAAAATCGTAAGAACAAGTAGATAAGGCAACCGCTTATGAAACGCTGCACCATCAGCAACGTGAAAAGTCATATATGCCTAAGTTGCTCTATTTAATATGAATACGAAGTACCTCACAATCTGGCGATAACATTGCGGCAAAAGGAACAAATCAAGCATTTTTTCGCAAGCTGCAGCCTGCAACTTTTTGCGAATCCAGAGGTATATTTTAATAAGTTCATAGCTTATACTTGTGATTCCTGTTTGCTGTGCGATGAGAATAAGGCACTTGTGTAATGGATGAATGAAATTCTTCACTTGTCAGAACGGCATACACTTTGGCGGAATTATTTTAATGAACCCCTCGATATTCTGATTTCATCGACGACTAGGCTCATCGTATAAGGAAGGATAAGCGTTACCCATCCCACTAGTCAATAATACACAGAAACGGCTCTATTTGCATATAACTTCACAAAATTTGGTTCAGAAACTGATGATTTATTGTCAGGTTTTCAGATTTTGCAGCTGTAGAGCACACGTTACGATGCCGGTCCATCTGCTGGTTAAGTCCTTTTGGAATCTAGGACCAAATTTTCCACAGACTTATAGTCTCGTAGTAACAGTTTTTCGGAGTGTTAATCCAATTCTGGGCTGTGTATGAGTACGCAAGCTGCCAAGTACAAAATAACTATTGCGATATCGAACCCAAGTGACAAGAGACGGATCGACTCGAGTTAAATGAATCGGTCTTCTTTAGGAAGGCACAAGTCACGAAAAACACATTAGCAGCAAATAAAAAAAAAGGAAACTACTTTAGAAGAAAAATACCATGAAATAAGGAAGTGTGTTCACTAGTAGTATGGATGCCCCTTCATTGGTATACATTAAGTGTTAGAAGAATACATATACATACAACGCTATGGACATTTAAAATGTAAAACATAGGAAGAAGAAGCAGAACAAAATGTTGGCATTTGTCTACATTAGCGAATTAAATGTTGCAAAAACGACTCTAAGCCACAGAAAATGAACATATCACTTTTAAACTTGCAAAAGAAACACGTATAAATGTTAGAAAAGGTATCAAGTACTCCGTCTTCAGGCCACAAGTGGCCCATTGGGAGCATCCGACCGCCGCGTCATCCTCGGCTAAGGATGCAGATAGAAGGGGCGGGTGGTGAGCACACCACTTTCCCGGTCGTTACGATGGTTTTCTTTAACCGGAGCCGCTGCTATTCGGTCGAGTAGCTCCTCAATTGGCATCACGAGGCTGAGTGCACACCGAAAAATGGCAACACTGCATGGCGGCCCCGATGGTCACCCATCCAAGTGCCGGCCACTCCCGACAACGCCTTCACTTTGGCGATCTGACGGGAACCGGTGTATCCACCGCAGCAAGGCCGTTGTCTTGGAAAAGATATATATAACTCAAATCTTTTCACTTGTGATGAACTGTTACTCAGTCATTGTCATGTGCTGTACTACTGTCAGTAGTCGACCTCAAAATTTCCTCACAGAGTTGCTTATGCTCACTTGGAATGTACCGCTGCATCCTCTCTCAGTCTTGAATTTTTTGCACTTTAAGTGGCACTCGTCCTGTTGGGGAGGAGGGGTTTGTTGGTAGATGAACATGTTCTCGCTGATGTGACATGAAGAATGTCTGACTCACTAAACTGTTGATTGTCGTCAAACCTTTGGTGAACCCAGCTCTGGCACTCGATACAAGAAGTGAAACAAACTGCTTATTGTAAAGTTATATCTGTAAAGTCTTGGCGTTTCCTTGTTTCCTCAGAAACTGTCGTCTTCTTGCAATAATTGGCCACCACGTTTGAATGTCCATAATTTCAGATGTGTCAACTTCCGTAACTATAAATTTTTCATGTTTTGTACTACTTTGTAGAACGTGCTGTGTTATTTACTGAACAGTGAATATCCTGTCGTTTTGTCGAAGCTTCTTTGAAATGATACCAAAGTCTTGATCGCACGTTAAAAAACTGTGTCCTCACATTGGGAAATACTGTTGAATAAGTTTGGAACTTCTAGAATCTGTCAGTGATGGTAGGAATCTACAGAGCGTTTGGTTTTTTTTCTGTCACATGCAGTTCTCACAGAACAGTCGAAGCACTGAGATACTTCCAGGAACAGACTTACGATAATCATATATAAAGGAACAGACTTCATTGGCACCCTTTTCACCGGTTTCTTCATGATAAACATACAAAGTATTTGACTCCTTTCTTCTGTCTTGAGTGCAGAAAACATTGAATGAGATCTTTCCGAGATAAAATACACTCCTGGAAATGGAAAAAAGAACACATTGACACCGATGTGTCAGACCCACCATACTTGCTCCGGACACTGCGAGAGGGCTGTACAAGCAATCATCACACGCACGGCACAGCGGACACACCAGGAACCGCGGTGTTGGCCGTCGAATGGCGCTAGCTGCGCAGCATTTGTGCACCGCCGCCGTCAGTGTCAGCCAGTTTGCCGTGGCATACGGAGCTCCATCGCAGTCTTTAACACTGGTAGCATGCCGCGACAGCGTGGACGTGAACCGTATGTGCAGTTGACGGACTTTGAGCGAGGGCGTATAGTGGGCATGCGGGAGGCCGGGTGGACGTACCGCCGAATTGCTCAACACATGGGGCGTGAGGTCTCCACAGTACATCGATGTTGTCGCCAGTGGTCGGCGGAAGGTGCACGTGCCCGTCGACCTGGGACCGGACCGCAGCGACGCACGGATGCACGCCAAGACCGTAGGATCCTACGCAGTGCCGTAGGGGACCGCACCGCCACTTCCCAGCAAATTAGGGACACTGTTGCTCCTGGGGTATCGGCGAGGACCATTCGCAACCGTCTCCATGAAGCTGGGCTACGGTCCCGCACACCGTTAGGCCGTCTTCCGCTCACGCCCCAACATCGTGCAGCCCGCCTCCAGTGGTGTCGCGACAGGCGTGAATGGAGGGACGAATGGAGACGTGTCGTCTTCAGCGATGAGAGTCGCTTCTGCCTTGGTGCCAATGATGGTCGTATGCGTGTTTGGCGCCGTGCAGGTGAGCGCCACAATCAGGACTGCATACGACCGAGGCACACAGGGCCAACACCCGGCATCATGGTGTGGGGAGCGATCTCCTACACTGGCCGTACACCTCTGGTGATCGTCGAGGGGACACTGAATAGTGCACGGTACATCCAAACCGTCATCGAACCCATCGTTCTACCATTCCTAGACCGGCAAGGGAACTTGCTGTTCCAACAGGACAATGCACGTCCGCATGTATCCCGTGCCACCCAACGTGCTCTAGAAGGTGTAAGTCAACTACCCTGGCCAGCAAGATCTCCGGATCTGTCCCCCATTGAGCATGTTTGGGACTGGATGAATCGTCGTCTCACGCGTTCTGCACGTCCAGCACGCACGCTGGTCCAACTGAGGCGCCAGGTGGAAATGGCATGCAAACCGTTCCACAGGACTACATCCAGCATCTCTACGATCGTCTCCATGGGAGAATAGCAGCCTGCATTGCTGCGAAAGGTGGATATACACTGTACTAGTGCCGACATTGTGCATGCTCTGTTGCCTGTGTCTATGTGCCTGTGGTTCTGTCAGTGTGATCATGTGATGTATCTGACCCCAGGAATGTGTCAATAAAGTTTCCCCTTCCTGGGACAATGAATTCACGGTGTTCTTATTTCAATTTCCAGGAGTGTAGATCCCTTACTAGTATTTTTGGCAGGCTAATATTTGCTTATTGCGAAGGATAATACATGTGTATCTCCTTTGGCTTCATATGATTTTCCGTAGGTGAGAGCAAAGTAAAATTTTCTACTTCGGCGCCGGTGTATCGTAAGTTCTGCAGCATCTGCGTGTTTTGCTATATCATTGAGATGTGGAGAGCTAAGCTTCAGTTTCAACTCTTTGCATGTACAGCAGGTGTCTTCATGAGGCCGCCCAAATCGATAGTTCAAATTCTTCTTGAAATAATTCTAGTAGAAATAATAACTCATTTTGGTTTTAGGATGCTTCTCTAAGAACAACTTCCACATCGTTTTGACATCTAAGTCTGCACTAAGTTTGATCTAAGTTTAAACGCCTTTGTAGAACAGTAGTGTGATTCCTGCAATGGAAAGGACTGAATATGCTCCCGAACTTGGTCGCGGAGAGAGGAGGATGACTACCAGTAACTCATCTACCCCTCTTGTCTTCTGGGCTTTTCCCAGCAACTTTCCGTTGCCTCATTCTTCGAAGTCACTTTTGACTGATGTCAAACAATGTAAGGAAGGCTTTCATACATAGCGTAAGTGTACCAAAGGTTGTGCAGTCCCAAAGAGAGCGCAGCTTGTGTTCCTGACAGCTGTGTAAACTGATCAGCTCGCCACTGACGTAATTGATTTTCAGTATGGTATCAGCAATGTCTCTTAGAAATTGTGTGAAGAAGTCCTGCGTTTCCGAAGCGAAACTGGTAAGAGTCACTTTTTAGCTTTCTTAATGTAGTTCTAGTACTCTGTTGCATAAGTTATATACAGAATACACGAGAAATAGCCTTTAGTTCTTGATTGCATTTTGAAAGGCCGGCTTGCAATCTACTATATTGCATCAAGATGTTTGGCAAATGTGACGTGTGCTGTCATGTGTTGACTTCGCTTGGAGTCATTGTTTCTGTACGAAAGAGCGCGCATATAACGTCCTCAGAGGGTGCATACATTCTTTTTTGGGTTGGTTGTCTGATTTGGAGAGGGGACCAAACAACGAGGTAAATGGAAATGAGCATTTGGCGTCATTAGGCGCGAGGCCCCTTACGGGGCAGGTGCGGTCACCTTGGTGCAGGTCTTATTACATTCGACGCCACACTGGGCGACCTGCACGCCGAATGGGGATGAAATGATGATGAAGACAACGAAACACCAAGTCCCTAAGCGCAGAATATCCACGACACAGCCGGGAATCAGACCCGGGCCCCTGAAGACGGAAGTCCGTCACACTGACCATTCAGCTATATTTTTTTTTTTTAAATCAGGCGTTGGCCCCTATCACCCTTATCACCCCCAAAATCCTATCTAACATTAAAAAAATCTGTTGCCACCGCCACTTTCACTCTAACTTAACCTACTCGGTCTTTATTTTATTTTTTAAAATAATATATAAAGAAACTGAATAAATCTTCTTTCTGTGACAAACTGTCCAATACCCGTAAAATAGAAGAACACGAAATCAAGCAAGCACTTCTGATTTGCTTTATGTTACAGCTCCCTGCAAAATTTATTTTCCTGAGACACTTTGATTGCCGTACTACAAAATAAATAAATAAATAAGTGGCAATTTAATTATAATGAAGCCAAATTAGTATCGACTCCCTGTAGTGTTGTGCATCAACCAAAAATTGCCGCTTCATTATGGCGATGTGTGAAGTAAGAAATTTTGAAACAAAACTTTGCATTTTCGACTCGTTTTAAGGTTGTGGTGCTCTTCCATTATATACTGTATGTACTCGTCTATACTCACATGCGTATTCGTAACTGCAAAATATGCAAACTGGCCGATAATCCAAGTGTAGCTATTGTGCTTTGTTGCAGGAAAGAAATGCCATTCTGGTTGAAGTACATCTTTAAGTGTTATAGTAGAGTCTGTAGTTCTAGTAATTATTGTGAGTTTTTTTCTAGTTCTGTTCCACATGTGGTACTGGTCTCGGCAAATGAGAATGTGTGCCAAGGTATCTACAGTATGGCAATGATCGCAGTATGGACTCTGCTTCATTTTGATATTGTGCAGCTTTTCACCTGTGGGGACCTTCTCGTTTACAATGTTATACTATGGGGACATTACTTTGGAGTGGAGGATGGGATTGTTAATGTTTTCCCAGACGTTACTCCAGTTGACCGCTGGATATTTCGCTTCCATTGGGTTTTGCCTATCACCTCTCGTGAGGTGGTAATAGGTCCTTTTGGTATTAAGCAGCTGTGAAGTATCTTGAATATAGCTCATTTCTAGGTAGTAAGTCCGTACGTGATCGAGTTGGGGGCTGATGCGACCAACATCGACTAGGGCCTTTTTGCTCGTTGGGGCTAACCTGTGGAATAACGTTTTCGTAATTGTCGGGTGGGGTGTCTGCAGTATTTTGCGGATTCGGTCCATATATATGACAGCGCATTGGTTCTTGATGTCTTTGACGCCCAAACCACCAGTGGCGCGGGTTAACACTATAGTTGGCATGGTGACTTTAAAGATGTTTCCGCTCCATATGACCGAGCGAGGTGGCGCAGTGGTTATCACACTGGACTCGCATTCGGGAGGACGACGGTTCAATCCCGCAACCGGCCACCCTGATTTAGGTTTTCTGTGATTTCCCTAAATCGCTCCAGGCTAATGCCGGGATGGTTCCTTTGAAAGGGCACGGCCGACTTCCTTCCCCGTCCTTCCCTAAAAACCGATGAGACCGATGACCTTGCTGTTTGGTCTCTTCCCCCAAAAACAACAACAACAACGCTCCATATGAACCAATACGCTGCAGCTAAAAGCTTTTGCGCTGTATCCTGGGGTACTGGTAACACTGCTGCGATGTGATATATTTTGCTTAGCGCATAGCTGTTACTCTGTATCCGATTGAGCGTTCTGGTTTTGTGTTCACGGAGAGTAGCCCTGAATATATTTAGTTTATGGCCCCAGTTGGCTACTGTCATCTCTCTTGGGTTTGCCATTAGAATCATACTTAAGTGGTTCGTCTTCCCTGTCCTTTGTAGCCATGTTCTTTGAATTGTCTCCATATGGGGTCCGACAGGTAAAATTTTCGTTTTATGTTCATTGAGTTTGGCTCCGGAAGAAGTGGCGTAAGCGTGGATTATTTGTTGAACGGTTTCCATTTGTGAGTGCGTGTTAACTACTACACTGCTGTCATCAGCATAAGCGTGACACACGGTTTTTGTACCCAGCACCTGGAGACCTTGTAACCTGTGATGCAGGGTTAACAGTAACGGTTCTATGGCGATTGCGTATAGTGCCATATAAAGGGGGCAGCCTTGTCTCACTGATTGCTTGATTGGGACTGGTGAACTTAGCTGACCATTAATTTTGATTCGAGAGGAAGTTCCGACTATACATTTGCGTATAATCTGAATAAAATGAGCGCTGAATCCCATCCGTTGCATTACAGTTAGTAGAAAGTGGTGGCTGATGAGGTCAAAAGCCTTATCGAAGTCTAAAAATATGAGACCAACATTGCATTTACATAGCCACGACAAGTGTATTATGTCCCTATACTCACATAATGCATTCGCCATTGATCTCCCTGGGACAGCACTCATTTGATAAAGGTCAAGTACTTTCGGTAGTACCGTCTTCAGTCTACAATTGATGAGTCGGGTGATGATTTTATAGTCGGAATTGAGCAGTGTTAGTGGTCGAAAATCCTTCAGCGTAGTGTTACGTGGTTTTTTGGGAATCAGGACAATCAGTCCTTCGGTAAACTGAGATGGCATCTGCACGTCTCCCAATAATTCATTGCATATTTTGGTGAATTCCGGAGCTATGATGTGCCAAAAACAAGCATAAAATTCTATGGGTAGGCCATCTAAACCAGCAGATTTCTTTGTAGGCGAATCTTTGATTATGGCACATACTTCTTCCTCAGTTATGTGGGCTACAAGATCGGCGTTGTCAGTCGGATGGACCGTGGATGGAATGTTGGATAAAAGCGGCTCACTTGCAGTCGCATCAGTCGCCGACGCGGAGTAAAAATCTGTATAATGTTGCACCACGTAGTTTTTCACTGTGACTTGTTGATCGTATTCGTTCCCCTGTTCATCACTGAGAGTGTGGATTAACTGTTGTTTACCTCTCTTGGCTTCCCGTATCATGTGATATACGGACGTATTCTCCTGCGTCAGTTCAATCGGAGGAAGTGATCGAACTTTTTTCCCCTCCAGTGAATGTCGTACCAACGCCGTTACTCTTGCTTTAATGCGTTTTATTCTAGAGCTGTTTGCTACTAATCCCATGGGATCATCATGTAGTTCGCGGAGGCAAAGAAAGTGATAATCCAAGGTGCGTTTTCGCCAGTACGCTTTCATGCCACCATATCGTGCGATGCATTTTTTATCTGTGGTTTCGCAGACTGTAGTCACCACATGATGCGTGTTGGATATCTGGATTGAGTCCGAAGACAACGCTGCCATGTATCATGGATCTCCTGTTTCAGTACTGCGTCCTCCAAAAGTGACACGTTGAGCTGCCATACGCCACTTCCCAGGAATGTTTTTTGTTTAGTGTGCTGCGCGGTTATATGAAATGCGCCGTGATCCGAGAAGTTAAGAGGCCAAATTTCGCAGTCAGTTACATTATGGATAAAACCTTTCGTTAGATACAGCCTGTCTAGTCTGCTTGACGAAGTACTGGATACGTACGTGTATCCTCGGGTGTGCGGGCGAAGATGGCACCAAGCATCTATCATGTATAGTCCGTTAATTAACAACAACAGCTCTTCACAAAAGTTGAAGTTCGGGACTTGATCTTCTGGACGCAATACGCAGTTAAAATCTCCACCCAAAATTATGTGCAGTCGAGGATCCGTTATTAATGGGACAATTTCGTCCCGGAACAGGTAGCCCCTTGCTCGTTTTCCGCTGGATCCAGAGGGAGCATATATATTAACAAGAGGCAGATCATATATTTGTGCAGTGATGCCTCGTCCAGATTCAAGTATTGCTTTTGCTGTACATGGTATACCGTGTTTGAACAATATTCCCGTTCCACATTCATTGGCCGGCCGCGGTGGTCTTGCGGTTCTAGGCGCGCAGTACGGAACCGTGCGACTGCTACGGTCGCAGGTTCGGATCCTGCCTCGGGCATGGATGTGTGTGATGTCCTTAGGTTAGTTAGGTTTAAGTAGTTCTAGGTTCTAGGGGACTGATGACCACAGCAGTTGAGTCCCATAGTGCTCAGAGCCATTTGAACCATTTTGAACCACATTCATTGCCTATGTTTAAGGTCGCCTCATATCCGTACACATCCGCTATTTTGGTCGTAACTACCTCTTGTAACATCGCTATGTCAATGTCGGCGGCATATAAGTAGTCCTTCACAGATTGTATCTTTACTTCCGAAACTATTCAGTTTACATTGAGCGTAGCGATTTTATACACCTGCGTCATTCGGTAGTCCAACTAAGCGCATCCAGTGCGTCAGACCATGCTGTTCCCGTGTTAGGTCCACAGCGGTCAACAGTTTCCATTGGTTCTTCAATTGGAGGGGCGAGGTTCATCTGTACGTCCTCATTCGGGTTGGGGATGTCTGGTTTTCCGATGTCTGCCACGCCTTGCTTTCCGCTTCGATCTGTTTTAAGAATTTTTTTGGTACGGTAGAGTTTTTTCTCCAGTTCTTGAATCTCTTCAGGGCTCTGTTTTCGTGTTTGCCGTTTAGGTTTCACCGGCTGCTGTCTGATGTTGTCTTCCTCAGCATCCTTAGCATCTTCTAAGTGGGTGGTGTTCCGAGCCAAATTGTCAACCGTGCTCTTGGTGGATGATGATGTCAATAGAGAAATCGGTTCACTATGAGGTTGCTCATTCCGGGATTGTTCTTGCATGTCATTCTCAACGGCGGAGGATTCGGAGAATCTGTTGTGTTGAAACCGTTACAGCTGTCATGATTTCCGTAGGTTCGGGTGGTCTAGTTTCTGTTGTGTCAGTAGCGGCAATCTGGGCTTCTCCTCGGGTTGGATGGTTCTCCGTGTTCACATCAGGGCTTGGGGTCAGGTCTTGTCCGCGGACAGCCGTAGCATAACTCGCTGGCAGCGCAGACATAGCCGGCGGTCGCGGCGCCTCGCTAGCCGGCAGCTGCGCCACTCGCCGCTGTAAACACTCGGCGCGGACGTGGCCGGGAGAGTTGCACGCCGCGCATGTCCTCGGCTGGCAGTCGTATATAAAGATACCTCGGTATCCACAGACGCTGATGTATGACGGTACATGTTTGTGCAAATCGACCTTTAATTGTCTCACTCCGTTGAGAACTTGGAATTTACGCGCGTTGGACCAACGTTCGGCAACATTGCTGAGAACTTTACTCTACGGCGCTATCACTGCGTTTATTTGTTCCGCCGGTTCTTCGAATGGTAGTTCGAATATCCTGATAGTTCGTATTCCAAAGCCTGCATGTGTTACGGTGACTTAGCCTACGTTTCCATCACAATGTTTAAACTTCATAATTCCTCCGCAAGACTCAACTATTTTGTCACATAAGTTAGCATTCCTCAATTTCACAAAAAATACGCTGCTCACTATCGAAAGATGCATTCCAATGACATCCTCTGAATCAACTTTCACTTCGTATTCCAACCAATCTTCGATTTCGTGTAGCTTAGGTCGGGCGTAATTACGATCAAATGAGAATTTCAAAGTATCTTGTCTGTTCAGGTGGGCCATCACCAATTCATGTCTCAAATTTCAATATGCGTAGAAGTTCTGCAACGCTGCAAGAAGCACTGCGACTTAGCACGCCGAAGCACAGCAGACCGCGGCGCACGACACTCAGCACACGTCCGCACAGCACGGCTGACGCGGCGAGACTGCTATCGGGGCGGACAAACAACGAGGTCATTGGTCCCATCGCATAAGGGAACGATGGGAAGGAAGTTGGCCGTGCCCTTTCAAAGGAAACACTCCGGCACTCGCCTGAAGTGATTATGGCGAAATCACGGAAAACCTAAATCAGGATGGCAGGACGCTGGTGTGAACCGTCGTTCTCCCGAAAGCGAGTCCATTGTGCTAACCACGTCACTAACTCGCTCGGTCTCTCTTTCGGGCACAACTGCAAATTTGTACCTCTTGAGAGCGCTGTGGAGTCCGAAGGCTAGGTTTTGCTTCTGAATGACTTCAAATTATGTACGAAAATCGTCTAAACTGCAGAGCTGTTCAGTGAGATCAGAAAACGAATTGAAAATAAAGAAGCAAACAAAGGTTGCCGCTGCTCTTGGTACGAAGGAGTCTATGTTAAGAAAGAGACTGAAAGCTGTAACTAGAGAACATAGATTTTGGCTTTACAGAGGACTTGATCCAGTGCGTTAAGTGTGGGAGATGGTGGCAAGAACAGTGATCTTCATTTGAGAGTGACATTGCGTTCATTTGTGACATTTGCTAAATGCGTAATCTTTGGGCATGTTTTGCTTACTCTTAAGCGCAAGTGAACGAAACAGTGTGCATTTACCGTTTTTGGCATCTTTGAAAAGTTTGATAAAAGTATTACCTCTCTCCTGCTGTAGTTTTCTTTACATGTATTTTTTGTGTTAATAAGTATAAACCTAAATGATTTTGTTTTCCTGTTGATAATAAACCAGATATTTACGGTTATTCCTTAACTGTGCGCTCTTAGGTATGGTTCCGCTGCCTCTTCTCGAGATGTACTTACTAAAACATGGGAAGTGAAACTTGAATTACGTACCACCTTAGGTTGTTCATCTTTTCTTGGACGCCTCTTCTTGTTTGGTGTACAATATATTAGCCCTTGAAGGAACAGGTCTAGCTGGTTCTTAGTTGAAATATCATAAAACGTTGTAAAGATGTCTCAGCAGTTGTCTTCTCCAAGACGTTCTAAACATTTTTTCTTGCACATGGGAAACACGAAGGAATGCAATTACGTTTAGGGAATTTTCAAGCAAGGGTGTAAAACACGACAGTGTTCACCGACGGTAATATACTACACAGGCTAATTTGGTATGATAACAAGTACCAGTTGAAACATACGTAGCTGTAGACGTTGCATAAGCATATTAACAGCTTACCTGGAAGATAATCAGCGTCGTTTAAACTGAATAGGATTACTGCTATGATTTACGCAGGCTTCGCCTGTCAACTGAGATTCTTTTATTTTCGTGCTCTTCTAACAAATTGGATTTCTTCCTATACGCCTTATAGTATCACTATAAACACATTCATTATCACACATTTCGCTCCTAGTAAACACACCACCAACTCGGAAGACACAAGGCACGCGAAAGCCAGTTCTTCAATTGTTTGTACTCACCGAACGATTGTCAATTGTTCGGTTTTAAAAGCGCGTATGTCAGTGACCTACCCCCATTTAAAACAAAATGTAATTTTCAATTCGATGTTACAAGGCAACAGGACGTGTTACAGACGTTCTTCCTAACACAGATGATAGATCTACCTTTATGACATATGAACCACTATAAAACGCGACATAGCCAATGTAATGACTTACGCCTTTTTACAAAAGAACGATTCAAATACAAAATGATCGATTCGCATGCGTTCGATCGTTTTACAGAGGCGATAAACAACTGACATGTGGTTTACTACACGAGGATTGTGGTAGTAGGCGATAACTGCAGCAGCCTTACTGCAGTCGGAAAGTTTTGAATTCAAAGCCTCGAAACACCTGGTGTGATTCATGCATGCGGAAGCACAGACTTTGGCAGTGTCGACTCGCCCAATATATCAGCACCACTGACAAGTTTACGTTTGGTGAATTATTGGAAACGGTAACGTTCTTTCAACTTTAAATCTCCACTGTAATTAATGAATTAAATCCAGATCTACTGTAGCTATAAGCAAGTATCAGACAGAATGTATCACATCTGTAATAAGAGAATGTTAATGTTTTGAGGAGAGAATGTTACGGAAATAGCTGTCAGCCAACTGAAACGAAGAAACCAATCGCCAGCTTTGGACAAAGTTTTGCGATCTTAAGTAAAAAACCGGACAATTTCGGTGAGTTACCGCGCTCAGAGTGTTTCGTACAAACTTAATTATGCATATAAATAATAATATAAATTTCGTGTGGCCCAGTAGTCTGGTGCAAATCTTTCTATTGGACGGCACTTAGACGACTTGCGTTATTCTAAGCTACCCCAGTTATCCAATCGGGAAAAAGGAACCTATATTTTGACGTGGAATCCGAGCCACGTGTTGTTTCAGGGGACTCCTCAGATCACTGAGAAGGAAAAGCTCAGTTAAAAGAAGACTTAAAAATCTGTGATTTCACCAAGATTCGGTCTTTCTCTTTATTGGTCCACTGGCACGGGCTTTACCACTTTTTTATTTTTGATTGATCTCGTAATTTCATGAAAATTCGTACCATCATAGTCAGAATCATCTTGCAATATGAGCTGCAAATTGAGAAACAAATAATTATTCTAAACAAAACAAGATAACAATTTTGAACAACGAGGAAACTAAATTACAACCCATTATCTTTCTCTCTCTCTCTCTAGCATGTAATTAGGCTTGTTAAATTAAGATTAAACCGTACTGATTCCGTGGAAACTGATATGTTTCATTTCCTGTTATTTGTGCACTTTTTTGTTCTCTGTTTTTGACTCTCTTCCTGAAACTGTATCATTTCCGGTCTTTTCGCTGAAACTTCAAAGTGCTAGTTCGGAACTGCATGGCACTGGGAGTGGGATGACGACAGTATCCGGTGACGGACACTCCCACTGCGACATTGAGTTATCAAAGTGTTTAAAACGAGTTGAAGTGATCTTCAAAAATGGTTCAAATGGCACTGAGCACTGTGGGACTTAACAGCTGAGATCATGTCAACTAGAAATTATAACTACTTAAACCTAACGAACCTAAGGACATCACATACATCCATGCCCGAGGCATGAAGCGCTCGGCCACTCCGGCCGGCAAGTGATCTTCAATTACACATATTTGGCGTTTATTAACTGTGTAGGGGCGATTTCAAAACGGAAATATTTATGGAAGAAATGATTTATATAAGGGAAGAAAAGAGAACAAAAGAAGGCTTCACGTGACTGGGCACTGGAAACAGGGAGGAAGCAAGACCACAGTGGAACTTAACCAACACCCTGTCGACTAAAGACAAGACAGAGCACATGAAGTGTGCGGTCACCATATATTGGTGAAAGACACGTGGATCAGGGTCGTTCTCTCACCCATCAATTTAGTGAACGTAGTGACCCAGAAGCCAGACGATCGTATTCATTTGCATCTGAGGAAAAAGATACGCCCGGATGAAGAAGAAATTCTTCCGGAAAAAACGATCCAGGCCCTCGGGAAAGAAAAGCCAACTGTCGACGAATCCAGAACCAATGAACCCGTCCACAAGATACCAGCCTGTAAAGCAAGGTATCAGTGTGATAACATTTGTCACATTGATCATTCGGGCAAAGGCCTGTGCGAAAAAGACGTCACGAGTCAGCATCAAACGATGAATGACCCTATACCACGACGAAGCCACCTACATCGGTAATACAGGAAGATTAAGATGAAACCAGACAGTTTTCCAGGATGTTGATGGGGAAGCTATTTCAACAGGGGAGAAGCAATAAGGTTCATCCCAACGGGATAATAAGACTCCGTTAGTGAGGCGCGTCTATGAAAGATATCCGCACCTAAGAAGCTGACAATAATAAAATATTCGCGGATATATCGCAATTCGGGGTTAATCCGTCCATCATCGACGCGATGAGTCAGGCTGACCGGCTGGAGGCAGGAAAACAAACGGGTAATTGAATACGGCGCCTGCGTAAATGTTAAGACAGCGTCGTACAAACAAGATAGATGTCTTCACTTCAATATCGGGAAGACCTAATCTTCCGAACTTGAAGGGCTTGGCCACCACTGCATTCCGGACTTGAAGGATGTGTCGTCAGTACAGGAATCGACCGGATAACTGTTTGAATCTGCGGAGCATCATCGAGGGAAGCGAGAATATCTGTGCAGTGTAGTGCACTTTACTGAAGATACAGGTGAAGGAGGCTAAACGAACGGGTTTCGTGTTCAAGAATCGCTCCATGAACATGAATTGTATCCTCTCTCCAGTTAGGTGCCACCATTTTGCTCGGTTTGCGATCCACTATGATAGAGGAGTACATATTTTTTTTTGCCTGGGGATGGAGACTCAGTTCTGTTCAAGTGCAATATGCTGATTGAGATCAGTGTCGCAAAATATCAACACCTGAACTGCCTTAAATTGTTGTATCGGTGGAATACAAGATGAATGTACTGAAAATTCTGGTATCGCAGTGGTAGTTGAGAGTGGCGTAGCAACATTCAGGAAACATTTTTATTAATCGCATAAAATCTTAACTGACAAATAAAAATCAAGAGACTCCCCTCCTTCCCCATCCCAGTTAACCATAAAATACAATAAATTGCTTGTAGAGATCTGGAAAAACAGCCATTACAAGAGAATATACAGTGATCAGCCAAAACATTATGATAACTGCCCACCGCGACGATGGATGCCGCCCGGTGGCGTTGACGGCACGTGACGCGGATAACAAAAGCATTTAAGCCTAGCAGACATGGACGGGGGATCACCCTAGCGTAGATATGGGCTGCAAATGGGGAAATCCATTGAGAGAAGCTACTTTGACAAAGGGCTCATTATTATTACGCAGAGCCTGTGAAAACAGCGAAGCTGATCGAATGTTGATGTGCTACTTTCGTAGGCAACTATGGAGAAAGGTAAAGGACAGTGAAACTACCACTAGCCTCTTGCATGAGACCTGTGGTAGTAATCGAAGACACGCTGACAGCTGCGAACCACCTGCATCCCCGCATACTTGATGTCTGCCGGCCGCGGTGGTCGAACGGTTCTAGGCGCTCAGTCCGGAACCGCGCGACTGCTGCGGTCGCAGGTTCGAATCCTGCCTCGGGCATGGATGTGTGTGATGTCCTTAAGTTAGTTAGGTTTAAGTAGTTCTAAGCTCTAGGGGACTGATGACCACAGATGTTAAGTCCCATAGTGCTCAGAGCCATTTGAGCCATTTTGAACTCGATGTCTCCCCCGACGGCGATGTCATCTTTCAGCATTATAATTGTCCGTGTGTCACAGCCAGAACCGAGCTACAGTTGTTTGAGGAGCATTATAGTGAGCTCACGTTGATGTCTCAGCGACGAAATTCATATGATGTAAATCCTATGGAACCCATCTTGGTCGCTATCGGGTGCCATCGCTGCGTACGCATATCAGTGGCTCGTTACGAGAATTACATGACCTGTGCATAGACATGTAATGCTACATATCTCTACAAACCTACCAACAAACTGTCAGATCGCTAATACGCAGAGTCTGTGATGTACTTCGCTCCAAAGATGGACAAATAAGCTATTAGCAGGTGGCCATAATGTCTCAGATCATGAGTGTAGAAGAGAATTACTTATACAGAAATCTATCAACTGAATTCCCTCACTACCCAGTTGTCAATGCTACATATAAATACCCGAAAAATCCACGTCTATGGTGCCATTTTTGAATAAATAATGTACAATACTATTTCAAATCCAGTTAGATTAAAAAATAAAAAAAACACAGTTATCACCAGAGGTTTTAAGAAACACGTTAGACTCAAAATATGGCCACCCAAAACACTCAGTACTCAAAATATTAAGAATAAAGATGGCTGCCAACTATCACAGACGGGCCTAGGAAAAAAGAACTTCTGCCATTCAAATGGCAATATAAATTAATAACACAGGCACTACTATTTCGTATTTATTCCTCAATACCAGATCCTCGGCTCTCAATAAATATGTCCTTCCTGGGCGGGAATATACGTAACGTACGAGTGCAGGTTGTGACACATGGAAGCGGTTAACGTGACCGCTAGCGTAAAGCGGGGAATCCGGGTTAGAGTCCCAGTCTGGCACAAATCTTCAAAATGATTCAGATGGCTCTGAGCACTATGGGACTTAACTTCTGAGGTCATCAGTCCCCTAGAACTTAGAACTACTTAAACCTAACTAACCTAAGGACATCACACACATCCATGCCCGAGGCAGGATTCGAACCTGCGACCTTAGCGGTCGTGCAGTTCCAGACTGTAGCGCCTACAACAGCTCGGCCATCCCGGCCAGCACACAAATCTTCATTTTCGCCTTTTCAATATACAGCCGATGATGATTCATTTTCGCCATTACGAATTCATTTCTTGTAAACCAAGCCATAACCTCTCTATCTACCCGCCTGCTCCCATAAGCGAATTAGAAAGCCATTGTGCGTCTTCAGTGCGAAAGAGCACTTCGTTTCAGTAACCGTAAAGAACAGACAGATTGTTTTTGATTTGTAGATAAAGTGTAGATGTATCCCGCTGTCGATGAGTCAGCAGATTCCAGAACGTTACCAAAAGCGGCAGGTGTACAAATTATCAGACGTAGAAAGAAATTACTGCCACAGAATTTAGAGAGTTTTGTCACCACTACGGAGCTGGAACCGCACCCCCTGTATCCACCCCCGTTAGTTACCCCTCGGCATGTAACCGTTGGCAATACACAGTAAAGTCAGTGATTAATCTGTCAGAAATAACGTGGGGCATTGAAGACAGACAAAAACCATGTTATTTTTGCTGATTTTAGGTTATTGCTTGACGTTAGGGTGCTTTTGAGTTTTTCTCTCTCGTTAAATTTGAATAAGAAGTGCTCCATTTACCAACAACGTTTTGGCTGCCCCATTGTTTGATTACTTTGTTCTGTAAATCGTTTTCCAATTTTAACAAGTAATTAAATGCTTCGATTAAAAAAAAACACTGTGTTCAGACTTAGTGTCCGCAAAAAATTAGTGGCGCTATGCCTCTTGGTGTACATTCTCAGGTACGAATGTTTGCACTGAAGACAAAAATATGATTATAACGGCGAACACGGGCGTATTTGCCTCTAGACAGCGATGCTTCCTATGACGTATGCGCGATCGATGGTTGCCATGGCAACCCTTTCTGCCATCCACCCACAACCCCGTCCATTAGAATGTGCAGGCACTCGATCAGATTATATCGAGCTGCTTGTTAACGGAGGTCCATGGCAGCTTTGAGAGAAATTACAAGATCGTTACCGAACTATCCTCGAAAATCACTATTTTCCTTACTCTGAGAGACTGAGTGTTCAATAGACTCATCGAATTCCATTTAGCTAAAAAAACTCTGGTAGTTGCAGTGATGTCTCCAAGCAACTTTCTATTGAACGCACTATCGTCTAAAACGGAAGCAAAATCAGGTCACAAAAAGGTGAGTAATTAGCATAAATGAGCATCAAGATTTTCCAACCAGGCGCAATCGTGCTGCCTTTGTAGAGAAAGAGTAAATAAGGTTGTGCTACGAAGATAACGTAAATGAGCGCGTGTCTGAATTTTGCTTACAGTTTTTTGATGGGCAGTGTGTAGTCTCTTGGCAAAGTTAATGACGCAATGGCACGAAAAAGATGTCATCCGTATCCAGTTTTGCTTGAAGCGCCTATCGACGTCGCAGAAACACTGAACGTAAAACGAAGTGTCATTTCATGGCTGTGTACAAGGTTAGAGGACACTAGAAATGTTTGTCGCAGAGCAGAACACGGACAGCCAAGAATAATGGCTTCCCAAATGCATCGATATTGACATTAACTCCAGGAATAAACTGAAGATACCGTAGACTGCGTGTTTATAGCGATAAGAAGTGCAATAGTATCGAAGGAAATTGACGGAGATTCGAATTGTGAAATGATTTGGGTGAAGGTCACGGTTAAAGCAGGCTCAGACATGGTAATTGGATGTCTCTATAGGCCCCCGGGCTCAGCAGCTGTTGTGGCTCAGCACCTGAAGAATAATTTGGAAAATATTTCGAGTAGATTTCCCCACCATGTTATAGTTCTGGGTGGAGATTTTAATTTGCCGGATATAGACTGGGAGACTCAAACGTTCATAACGGGTGGCAGGGACAAAGAATCCAGTGAAATATTTTTAAGTGCTTTATCTGAAAACTACCTTGAGCAGTTAAACAGAAAACCGACTCGTGGCGATAATATATTAGACCTTCTGGTGACAAACAGACCCGAACTATTTGAATCAGTTAATGCAGAACAGGGAATCAGCGATCATAAAGCGGTTACTGCGTCGATGATTTCAGCCGTAAATAGAAATATTAAAAAAGGTAGGAAGATTTTTCTGTTTAGCAAAAGTGACAAAAAGCAGATTACAGAGTACCTGACGGCTCAACACAAAAGTTTTGTCTCAAGTGCAGATAGTGTTGAGGATCAGTGGACAAAGTTCAAAACCATGGTACAATATGCGTTAGATGAGTATGTGCCAAGCAAGATCGTAAGAGATGGAAAAGAGCCACCGTGGTACAACAACCGAGTTAGAAAACTGCTGCGGAAGCAAAGGGAACTTCACAGCAAACATAAACATAGCCAAAGCCTTGCAGACAAACAAAAATTACGCGAAGCGAAATGCAGTGTGAGGAGGGCTATGCGAGAGGCTTTCAATGAATTCGAAAGTAACGTTCTATGTACTGACTTGGCAGAAAATCCTAAGAAATTTTGGTCCTATGTCAAAGCGGTAGGTGGATCAAAACAAAATGTCCAGACACTCTGTGACCAAAATGGTACTGAAACAGAGGATGACAGACTAAAGGCCGAATTACTAAATGTCTTCTTCCAAAGCTGTTTCACAGAGGAAGACTGCACTGTGCTTCCTTCTCTAGATTGTCGCACAGTTGACAAAATGGTAGATATCGAAGTAGACGACAGAGGGATAGAGAAACAATTAAAATCGCTCAAAAGAGGAAAGGCCGCTGGTCCTGATGGGATACCAGTTCGATTTTACACAGAGTACGCGAAGGAACTTGCCCCCCTTCTTGCAGCGGTGTACCGTAGGTCTCTAGAAGAGCGAAGCGTTCCAAAGGATTGGAAAAGGGCACAGGTCATCCCCGTTCTCAAGAAGGGACGTCGAACAGATGTGCAGAACTATAGACCTATATCTCTAACGTCGATCAGTTGTAGAATTTTGGAACACGTATTATGTTCGAGTATAATGTCTTTTCTGGAGACTAGAAATCTACTCTGTAGGAATCAGCATGGGTTTCGAAAAAGACGATCGTGTGAAACCCAGCTCGCGCTATTCGTCCACGAGACTCAGAGGGCCTTAGACACGGGTTCACAGGTAGATGCCGTGTTTCTTGACTTCCGCAAGGCGTTTGACACAGTTCCCCATAGTCGTTTAATGAACAAAGTAAGAGCATACGGACTATCAGATCAATTGTGTGATTGGATTGAGGAGTTCCTAGATAACAGAACGCAGCACGTCATTCTCAATGGAGAGAAGTCTTCCGAAGTAAGAGTGATTTCAGGTGTGCCGCAGGGGAGTGTCATAGGACCGTTGCTATTCACAATATACATAAATGACCTGGTGGATGACATCGGAAGTTCACTGAGGCTTTTTGCAGATGATGCTGTGGTGTATCGAGAGGTTGCAACAATGGAAAATTGTACTGAAATGCAGGAGGATCTGCAGCGAATTGACGCATGGTGCACGGAATGGCAATTGAATCTCAATGTAGCGAAGTGTAATGTGATGCGAATACATAGAAAGATAGGTCCCTTATCATTTAGCTACAAAATAGCAGGTCAGCAACTGGAAGCAGTTAATTCCATAAATTATCTGGGAGTACGCATTAGGAGTGATTTAAAATGGAATGATCATATAAAGTTGATCGTCGGTAAAGCAGATGCCAGACTGAGATTCATTGGAAGAATCCTAAGGAAATGCAATCCGACAACAAAGGAAGTAGGTTACAGTACGCTTGTTCGCCCAATGCTTGAATACTGCTCAGCAGTGTGGGATCCGCACCAGGTAGGGTTGATAGAAGAGATAGAGAAGATCCAACGGAGAGCAGCGCGCTTCGTTACAGGATCATTTAGTAATTGCGAAAGCGTTACGGAGATGATAGATAAACTCCAGTGGAAGACTCTGCAGGAGAGACGCTCAGTAGCTCGGTACGGGCTTTTGTTGAAGTTTCGAGAACATACCTTCACCGAAGAGTCAAGCAGTATATTGCTCCCTCCTACGTATATCTCGCGAAGAGACCATGAGGATAAAATCAGAGAGATTAGAGCCCACACAGAAGCATACCGACAGTCCTTCTTTCCACGTACAATACGAGACTGGAATAGAAGGGAGAACCGATAGAGGTACTCAGGGTACCCTCCGCCACACACCGTCAGGTGGCTTGCGGAGTACGGATGTAGATGTAGATGTAGATGTAGACTGAAAGGCTTACAGATGAAGTAGGAGCTGCAGTTTGCCAAAAAATGTGTATCTGATGCTCGGAGCAACTAATCTGTGTTAGTGGTGAGAACAATCGAATGAAATCAATCGATTCAGTCGGTTGTTGGAAAATAATCGAATAATTCGGTTGTTACTCTACGTATTTGTGGAATTAACCATTCGTTTCTTTCGCGTGAAACCATTTTCTGGGAGCAACCTAATGAAAACAGTCGGCACAGTCAGGTGGTGTTATTCATTCTTTCTTCACAAGCGAAACGGATCTTTAGCGTTTCTGTTGGCTGAAGCATGTACTTATTCTTTCAAAAACAATGTTCAAATGTGTGTGAAATCTTATGGGACTTAACTACCAAGGTCATCAGTCCCTAAGCTTGCACACTAATTAACCTAAACTATCCTAAGGACAAACACACGCACCCATGCCCGAGGGAA